>NC_068306.1:41680657-41958500 GCF_025860055.1 Xyrauchen texanus | reverse complement strand
TCTTTTTGAATAAGTGAGCAGCTCCACTTACATTTTTTCCCCATTAATTAACTTTCTGTAGGTGTAGTGGAAGCTTCGGCCATCAGGTTTTTCAGGGAATGTGAAGTTTTCCTTTATAGGCAGTGGCCCTCTGCTTACCAGATCAGTCCTTTCTGAGTCAGACAGGATAGATGACCACATCAGTGGATGCACGTGCTGGGAAGTGCTCCTCGCATGCAGAGGATGGACCTGATGAAAGATGAAAATAATAATAATAAAAGCTAGCATGTTAGATGTCATATTAGAAGATAATGCAACTGTCAAAAACAAAAACAAAGGCATGGTTTATCCATATAAATATAATGATCTGGGATTGTTGAAAAATCATCATCAGCTGTAGCACTGGAACTTGGGGCAGGTGGCGTTGGTTGTGCCCCACGTCCAAAATATTTCAACAGTGCTCCTAGGGAAGTTTCATAAGAGTACATATTTGACAGAATATTTGACAAAATGTGTTATTTTCTCAACACAAATTATTATACACAGCACCAAGACATCTGTACACCTAAACAACAACTCTTAATCTATAACTAGCTAACTGAGGCATAATGATATTGGAATATAATAGCAAAGACCCCAAAATGGCAGACTAATGTAAATAATGTTAAGTTGTTATCAGTACCACAGAACAGAAGCATATTTTTATTACAAAAATATATACCCAGGAAAGTTATTTTTACACAGAAGACAAAAACTTTAATCTAAAACTTGCTAAGTAATATGTTGTATTTATAATATATTAAGATGTCAAGGCTATTTACGGGTGTTTGTTTATTCAAACTTTCCTAAAAAAGAAGATATGCTACATAGGCTATGTTAACTAACTAGCCAGCTAATGTTAGCTCGTAACTTAGCCTAGCTACTTAACATACCTTTATCGTGCTGTATTTTCTCTTCCTCTGTTTTCTTCTTTTTCCTTTTCTTTGCACCAGAGGATATGTTCTTTTCTATGACATTGCTGTTTTGCTGTCTGAATGTGCTTGCATCCTGCAGCCCGTTAACATAATATTGCATTTTTGTATAATTACCATTGTCAGTATATCACAAAAAAATAATCAAGCTGTCATTTCATGTGCTCTTGGGGGCCACGGGGACCCTAAGCAGCCGCTTAGTTCGCTTATGCCTTGGGCCAGCTCTGCTCTACGGATTCTTTTTCTCTACAATATTCACATAAATCATTTCCTTGTATTCCTATTAAAGCCAATGAAGAGTTCAATCCTGTATGACCAAGCCTATTAAATTTATTCATTTCTACCCGTTTTTTTATTTTATATAAAAGGTCTTCCATTCTTGTCCTTATCCCATAATTCTTGCCACTCTTTCTTAATATTTCTCTTAATAATAGATTTTATTTCCCCCTTACCTAGTGGTACTCTAATATCCTATTCATTTCTTTTTAAAGCCTTCTTCGCTAACTCATCAGCAGCTTCATTTCCATGAATCCCTTTATGTGCTGGTATCCAACAGAATCCGTCTGTCCCTCCTTTCCTTTGAATACGATACAAGAGCATGAATATTTCATTTATCAAATCTTCTCTGGATGATCTTCGGGTAGCTAAAGATGCTATTACTGATGCTGAATCAGAACATATAACTACTCTTGTCAGGTCTTGTTTCCTCTACCCAAGTTAAACCTATTATGATGGCAGTCATCTCTACAGAATATATAGATAAATTATCTGTTAATCATTTTTACATTTATACACATACTACTGGAATATACACACCTATTCCTGTAATTGGATCTTTTGATCCATCTGTATATATTTGTAGACTTTCATAACATTTTCCCTGAACATGCTTTTTTACATTAGATGTTATCATGCCCATTTCCTCCCAATCTCTTATCTTTTCTAATATCTCCAATCAATTTCAACCTCAGGAAAAGTCCATGCCGGTACCATACAGTGCATCCGGAAAGTATTCGCAGCGCTTCACTTTTTCAACATTTTGTTATGTTACAGCCTTATTCCAAAATCTATTCAATTCATAATTTTCCTCAGAATTCTACAAACAATACCCCATAATGACAACATGAAAGAAGTTTGTTTGAAATCTTTGCAAATTTATAAAAATAAAAAATAAATCCCATTTACATAAGTATTCACAGACTTTACCATGACACTCAATATTGAGCTCCGGTGCATTCTATTTCCACTGATCATCCTTGAGATGTTTCTACAACTTGATTGGAGTCCACCTGTGGTGAATTCATTTGATTGGACATGATTTGGAAAGGCACACACACCTGTCTATATAAGGTCCCACAGTTGACAGTGCATGTCAGAGCACAAACCAAACCATGAGTCCAAGGAATTGTCTGTAGACATCCGAAACAGGATTGTATCGAGGCACAGATCTGGGGAAGGGTACAGAAAAATGTCTGCAGCATTGAAGGTCCCAGTGAGCACAGTGGCCTCCATCATCCGTAAATGGAAGAATTTTGGAACCACCAGGACTCTTCCTAGAGCTGGCCGCCCGGCCAAACTGAGCGATCGGGGGAGAAGGGCCTTAGTCAGGGAGAAGACCAAGAACCCGATGGTCACTCTGACAGAGCTCCAGCATTTCTCTGTGCAGAGAGGAGAACCTTCCAGAAAAACAACCATCTCTGCAGCACACCACCAATCAGGCCTGTATGGTAGAGTGGCCAGACGGAAGCCACTCCTCAGTAAAAGGCACATGACAGCCCACCTGGAGTTTGCCAAAAGGCACCTGAAGAACTCTCAGACCATGAGAAACAAAGATTGAAATCTTTGGCCTGAATGACAAGTGTCATGTCTGGAGGAAACAAGGCACTGCTCATCACCTGGCCAATACCATCCATACAGTGAAGCATGGTGGTGGCAGCATCATTTCAGCGGCAGGAACTGGAAGACTAGTCAGGATCGAGGGAAAGATGAATGCAGCAATGTACAGAGACATCCTTGATGAAAACCTGCTCCAGAGCACTCTGGACCTCAGACTGGGGCAAAGGTTCATCTTCCAACAGGACAACGACCCTAAGCACAGCCATGATAACAAAGGAGTGGCTACGGGACAACTCTGTGAATATTCTTGAGTGGTCCAGCCAGAGCCCAGACTTGAACCCGATTGAACATCTCTGGAGTGATCTGAAAATGGCTGTGCACCGACGCTCCCCATCCAACCTGATGGAGCTTGAGAGGTCCTGCAAAGAAGAATGGGAGAAACTACCCAAAAATAGGGGTGCCAAGCTTGTAGCATCATACACAAAAAGACTTGAGGCTGTAATTGGTGCCAAAGGTGCTTCGACAAAGTATTGAGCAAAGGCTGTGAATACTTACGTACATATTTTTCTTTCGTTTTTTTATAAATTTGCAAAGATCTCAAACAAACTTCTTTCATGTTGTAATTATGGCGTATTGTTTGTAGAATTTTGAGGAAAATAATGAATTTAATACATTTTGGAATAAGGCTGTAACATAACAAAATGTGGAAAAAGTGAAGCGCTGCGAATGCACTGCATTACACTCAGTCTCTCCAATCTGATATTTTCATGCTAAGGGACTTCTGTTCCATCCAAATCCCCCTAGTTTTTTGTTTACATATTCCCAACAGTTATTTAATACCTCAGTTGCAATGTGATTTCCAACATAACTCTTCATATATTTCCAGTATATCAGTGATAATTTTATTCTATGCAAATTCAGTAGCATTTCATTTGCCTTAACTGGCAAACTGGTGTTGATTTTACTGCTCCCAAGCATATCTAAGAGCTCTATACTGTATTTTATCCAATTGCTTTAATAATGTTATTGATGTGGCACCATATATCATACAGCCATAATTCAACACAGATCTAATCATAGCTTGATATATCATCAACAATCCTATTCTTTCTGCTCCCCACTCTTTGCCAGCTATTGCCCTCATCACATTTAAGGACTTTCTACATTTATTATCAATTTCATATATATATATATATATATATATATATATGGCTTTTTTCTATGTATATCTGGTATCAAACCAGACACCTAGATATTTAAATGTTTTCACTTGTTCTAAAGCTTTATCATATAATAATAATTCATAATGTTCTGGGATTTCTCTTTTTGTGAGTATAGAACATACAACACGATTTACTTGTTGACATTTTAAATCTGCAGTTTATAGTCCACTGTTCCACCTTTTTAATGGCTGCCTGCATGCAAGATATGACCTGCAACATGTTTCGATTCCTCTTCAATATGGCGCCAACATCTGCATATAATGCACATCCTATACCAGGGCCTACAGTTACAAATATATAATTAATCATAACATTAAAAAGTAGAGGACTGATTACCCTTCCCTAAGGTATACATTTACTGCATTAAATACAGATGACTGGCTTGAACCCACCTTAATTACAAATGTTCTTCCAAATACAAATCTTAAGAACCAATTATACATTCTACCTGATATTCCCTTTCTTTCAGCTTTTATTAGCAAGCCTTCACTCCATACCATATCATATGCCTTTTCAATATCAAAATATACCACAGCCATGATTTCTTTCATATTCATTGTTTTTTTTATATCATTACTTATTTTTACTAAAGCATCTATTGTCGATCTTCCACTCCTGAACTCACATTGATATTTACTATAAATCCCTTTCTTTTCTATATCATAAGACAAACGTTTTACTATAATTTTTTCCATTTATTTACATAGGTTTGAGGTTAACGCTATTGAACGATATCTTCCAGGTAAATTTGGATCCTTCTCTGGCTTTACAATCGGTATTACTACTGCCTGTTTCCATGATTTTGGAATGACTCCTTTCCAGGTCATATTATACAATATCAGTATCAAATGTAATGTCTTATCTAATAGATGCTTGAACATTATATAACTTAAATGATCCTGTCTGGGTGCTGTATTATCACAGATTTGCAATGAAACTCTTAGTTCTGTAATTGTGAATTCCATATCTAAACAGCAGTCACTATCATTTTTCTTCCTCGTAAAATCCTGATTCCTTTCCAACATAGTTCTTCTACTTTGTTCATATTTTCCTCCCAATTCTATATTATGAGATCTTTCTAATGGTTATCATAATAAATTAGCTTTTTCTATATCTGATATTGCAACTACATTTTCTACTAAAACTGGTATTTGAAATGTCTTTTTATCTTTTGCACTCATACTTCTTACCATATTCCAAATTGTATTAATATGTATCTTTTCCTATTGTTTAACAGAAATTTCTCCAACCTACTTTTTTAGCATTGTTAATAATTCTTCTTGCATTAGCTCTAGCTCTCTTGTATTTCAAAAGAGTAGTCATATTCATGTTTTATATAGTTTCTTTTCTTAATTGCACTATTCTGTCCACCATGGTATGTTCTTCATTTTCTTACCTGTTTTCCTTTGAGGGATATATAATATTGCTGCTCCTACTATCATATTAGAAAGAGATCCACAAAAAGTTTCTACCGATTCTTCATTTACTAGATTTATAATTCTCTCACAATAATTGTTTTTTAAAGATGTCCAGTCTGCTTTTTCATATAACCATTTTCTTTGCTGATAATAATCTGTTTTATATCTGTCAACTCTACTTGTGCAAATTGTTTACTGAACGGTTTTATTTATGGCCTTTGTCAGTCTTATCGGATTCATGTGTTTTCCTGATAATTTCTCAAAGGCCATCATTACTTTAAACATAAGCCTATTTAATTCTTCTGTTGATGTATTTCCATCTCCTGTACTATTCTGATTTCCCCTTTTCCTTTTGACTCACTATTTGTGCCGCCGGCATCATATCCTCGCTATCTTCCAAGTCCTTTGCAGATCCAGAATTTGTTCGTTTTGGAATGTTTTCCCTTTGATATATTTCCAAAAATGTTGTATTTTCATCCATTATTGACCCATCCGAGTCTTCTTCGATGACTCGTTCTTTCAAATCTTTCTGACGTTCAAACAAGCCTTCCGAGTTGCTAAATAAACGCACGTATCCACCACCGATTCAACGCAACAAAACAAACACCTATCGAGTCACTCAGACCGCATAGAAAAGGTCTCTGATCTGATTCCCGTTCTTCACACAATCACGCTAATTACTGACCAGCCAGTCTCCATCAGTGATACCGGAGAAAGAGAGAGACACACGCCGAATCGGCCACATACATTTCAGGGCATGCAAACGATTAACAGACTCACCTGCGTTGAACTTACACACCTTCATCAAAAACGCTCCACCGTGCAGTAGTCACCATGAGAGTAAGTTATGTGAAGTGTGCATGTCCAGTATTGGCGGTAACTGTCGTGCTTCTTTATGTGAGCTCTGTCAAGCAGAAGATCCAAAGCCATGAGAAGATGTTGTACCGAGCCCAGCAGAACATCTCACTACACAACGCACGTATTCTTAACAAACTGGAGGAGTTGGAGTTTCATGTTAACCAGATATGTGAGTCAATGTCTTCAGTAAACATTTCACAAACAAATGTTTCATTTAAGAGTTGCTTCATAATATGTTGCTTTTCTATAATATATATATATATATATATATATATATATATATATATTATTAATTAGGGGTTCAAGCACGAAGTGCTAGAAACCATATCGTTTTTGCTAAGATTTTTATTATTCCGCCATAAAACTGATCGAGCAGAGCAAACCATAAGGCCTAGAGACTTGAAACTTGGTCCGAGTATTGCTCACTACTCAAAAACATGGACTCAATAGGGGGCGCTACAGCGATCAAAAACATGTAACCGCTCATAACTCTAGACCATTTGTTGTAGACTCAAGTGCTTTATATCATTGGAATCCTTGGCTCAAACAAAACCTATATCTCTTTCGTTTCCGTTTATAAAAATGTTCCGCCATTTTTGATTTTTCATCAAACCTACTTTTGCAAACTAGTCCTAGGTTTTTCATCCAATCGGGATCAAATCAGTGCCAAACGATTCTCTGGAGTCCCATTGTCAAAAGGTAGCGAGATAAAAAAATGGAACTTTCGACTCTAGATGTCTGTGGTATGCGAAAACATCGGAAGTATGTGTGGCCAATTTTACATAAATGGCTATTACTCTTGAAGGAAATGAGAGATCTTCAACAAACTTGGCAGGCTTATGTAAGGGGTCAATCTTTGGTCGGCCAGAAAAGTTGGTGCGGTTTTACCACATGGTGGCGCTATAATATCAAAAAACATGAAATTGTCTGTAGCTATGCAACCGTTAGTCTGAGTTGAAAATCGGCATGCAGTGTCTTTGTCCAAGGTGCCATGACTGTCTATGAGGACATTGGTGGTGTATCTAAACAAACATGGTCGTCATCGGCCAATGAAGTTTGAGCACCTATTAGACAAGGTTAACGGAGGCCGATTGTACGGTGGCCGACAGAGCTCAACGTGCCTCAACCTAAAGAAGACGCATGCAAATAGAAAAAAAACGCATGCAAATAAAAAAACACCCGCAAATTAAGAAAACATCTTCATCAGTTTCACAACACACGTGTGCTCCAAATACTCACAACACAACAAAATACAGAAACACGCTGCAAAAGCTCACAACACAACCAAATATAGAAACGCGCTGCAAGTAATACAGACCACAACGGAAATGTTTCCGGGGGAACCAAATAAGTGACGAACCCGGCTGGGACATGCTTATTGCACGTGAGCATCCCTATGCCCTACTCCCTTCGAAGGGCAGACGGCAGAGCCCTTCAAGTGGGACTTTGGAGTGAGCATGGCACTAGTGTGCCATTTATGTAGCCGTTCGGAACGCACTTGATGAAGGGAGCAATGAAAGACAACTTCCAACGTAATTATTTTCACATGGGATGTTCCCATGACAACGCAGCACATTGTCCATCAGCTGAATAGCTGTTCTGAGGACAGAAATATAATGCTGTTAACATAACGGTTGCAAATAAATGTATTTTTACTTTATAAAAAAACTGTTAAAATATGCGTTTTATATATCCGTTATATATCTGTGTGTCAGTGTCTCAACTTTAAAACATTGGACCCTATATTACCTACACCTTCTTATGAAACTTTTCTTTATGAAAATTTAAACATAACATGAAACAATTTGTATAGTGTAACTCAGAGCCATGGAGAGAATGGCTCTGGTGTAACTGATGTAAAGATTAATATCTTTCCTTCATGTTCTTTATCTTTTTTATTTATTTTAGTTTTCAGCTCATTGTTCTTTTCTCATTTCTGATGACATTGAACATATTGTTAATACATTTTGTATATTGTATACAAGTTGTATGTCATAAATTAATCTCTGTATGTTTTGTGGGAAAAAAAAAGTTAAAATAAAGTAGAATTGAGCTGTAAGCAAAGAGTAGAAGAACTATAAAAAGTATAATATTATAATATTATTTCTATATACAATATATTACAATATTATTTTAATATTATAGTTTATTTATAAAAAAAATATAGGCTTTCACTTCTTGTCAATATCAGTTCTTTGCCGTAAGCACGTCCCAGCCGGGTTCGTCACTTATTTGGTTCCCCCGGAATCATTTCCGTTGTGGTCTGTGTTACTTGCAGCGCGTTTCTGTATTTGGTTGTGTTGTGAGTATTTGGAGTACACGTGTGCTGTGAAACTGATGAAGATGTTTTCTTAAAGGTGGGGTATGTGATTTTCTTTTTTGACCATTTTTTCAAAATAACTTGAAATCCTATTCCTAACCCACTTACTGGCTGTAAATTAGAAGCACTGAAATGAAAATTAAGCAATTTAATCATCTGTGGAACGGGCAGGACTCGAAAAACTCCAGCCAATCATTTTCAAGACCATCTAGAATCATTGGACAGAAAATGTGTCAATCAAACGGTCGTACCATGCCCCCCTCCCCCCACCACCCTGGCGCGCGTGTCCCGTTCGTAGCGCATACTCAAAGCTCGTGACCCAGTAACAGGAAGCGATTGTATTTATGTATGGAGAATAGAGCTTTTATAGTGCTAGTGGGGTTGTTCCACATTTCTATGAATCCTGTTTTGAATAGAAGACCGCTGTACAGGCTTCAGGGCTGGCGATGTTCTTTTTTTTTTTACAGTTATGAGAAAATCAGCTCTACACCTTTCAAGAGTGGTATGCGACCCCCTCCTCCTGCTGTGTCAACAATTTGCTCTGAAAAATTGTCTGACAGGTGAATGCACTGTTTGACTAGTGAGTCTAGAACACTGCTAGAACACTGCGCATCTGAGTTTTCGCTCGTGCATGATTACGCGTCCATGTTTTTCGAATGGGTGGAGTCAGGGCCAGCGTTGGAGGAGAGAAGGTAGGACCTTAGAGTTGTGTATTTTCAAAATCTGCCGGCCGTTTTGCAAATCACATACCCCACCTTTAACTTGCATGCGTCTTCTTTAGGTTGCAGCACGTTGAGCTCTCTCGGCCACCGTACGATTGGCACAAAATTCGGTGGGCCTGTTTGACTCCTGGCCTTAGACGTCTGAGACATTTGAAAGAAATCGGACACTGATTTTTATGCCTCTGTAATCACGCTGACTTTCACACATAGACACAATATGCATATCATATCTTGGATCTCATTTTGAACAACTTCAATCAAATCATTCATTAAATATTCACGATTATGTAAAAACATATTTTTGCGAACTAGTCCTAGGTTTTTAGCTCAAACTCAATAAAACTAATGCAGTACAATTCTCTGGACTCTGTCAAAAGTTATCCAAAAAAAATGTGAACTTTACCATTTAGATGGCTATAAAAGGGTCATTTATAAAATGGGCCTGGCAAAATATACTCCAAAGCCTATAAATCCTAAACGAAAAGTCAAAACTTCACGAAATGGTACTTGGAACTTTTATGGAGATTGGACGATAGGTGGTGCTATAACTGTTAAAAAGCTTTAAAAAACATATTTTTCCATAGGAAATTACCTGTATTTGCTGTAAATTGTCTTTTTCATCTATGATCTAGGTCAAGGGTGCCCACACTTTTTTGTGTGATGATCTACTTTTAAATGACCAACTCAATAAGATCTACCAACTAAAAAAAGAGTTTCATTTAAAATAAGAAAATGCTTGTTGGGACTACTGCATGTATTCCTACATGGAATTAATCTTCTAATTAATAAAAAAAATATATAATAATGTTCAATGTTGATATCATTTCAGTTTTAAAACTAATCCCAAAACACCAGCGCAATAGATGACAATAGCCAGGGCATTTACCTTATTCTGATGACTTGCACTGAATGGAATCAGACAGTTTTGCCTAATCCGGGCAGTAGCATCGCAATTTCGCGCTCTTTTCTCAGAAGTCCTTGGAAGGCGAGTATGCGCAAACCTAGTTTTCGTGGCAACTGAATAAGCAAAACCTCGCCTGGTCAATATTTACTCGTCAAGTGCAAGTCAGACAGAAACTAAAAGTTTTTATTAAAATTTAACGAAAGTACATTTACATTTTGTGCAATCGACGTATTGGTCACCCCTGATCTAGGTGGTTGCATGCTTCTTAAATAAAACTAATATCTTTTTACGCATGTGTGTGAAGATCTCAAATCACTTGAACCCCGTTAATTGCTGCTAGCAGCTTTATTATTATTATTATTATTAGGGGTCAAGCCCTGAAGTGGTTGAAAGACCCCTATTGTTTCTGTTTGTTTTCTTTTTCTTATGTATCTGCCCTAAAAGTGTCTGGGCATCAGAGACCGTAAGTCACAGAGACACCAAACTTGGTTGGATGGTCAGAAATTCCCCCCCACTACTCCGGCACCCACACAAAAACCCGTCAAACACTAGGTTACACTATAGTGTTATTATAATAAGCACCTTTGCATTTGTGGTCTTAACTCTGGAACTGAAAGGGCTGGGATCAAAATATTTTTTTCCATTGAATCCTTGAGTCAAGGTCTATGAAACGTATATTTCCGATTTTCATTTCCATTATGAAATTGTGCTAATTTGCATAATTCGAAAAACATACTTTCTCGAACTCTTAGGCCGTATGTCCGATTTGCACAAAATTGGGTTGTCTACTATGAACCCTCCTGATAAAGTTATCCAAGGAATTTTGATTCGTCGAATTGTTGTGAAGGTATAAGCAAACAAATTGGTCTGGCATTGTCCATTTTGAACGTATTACCAATATCTACCAAACGAAAAGGCCAAAAGTTATGAAACGTAACATAGACAACAGGACATTCTGAGGGTGCGCGCAAAGTCGCGAAACATTTCACCCATAGGGGGTGCTAAAACTAAAAAAACACTCATAACCCTGTGATCGTATGATCCATGAAGTTGAAAATTGCTGTGCATCTTGTAGGGTCCAAAGGCTAACATATCCTACAATATAATTCAGACAAATAAAAACATGGCCGCCAGCAGCCAATCAAATTTCAGCAGCTTATAACATAAAATCTGAATGGCTGACCATTAAGAAACTTGAGATATTCATACAGTGTCAAAATGAGGCTGTGTACCTAGTTTTATGAGAATTGGCCACAAGGTGGAGCTGTAATAAAAACATTTACCTTTTTGCTAATTACTCTGCATCAGAGCATATTAAAATAAAAATGCATTTTACCTCTAAATCCTTGCATCAAGGACTACAAAATGTATATCTCAGTTTTATTTCATTTTATAAAGTTGTAAAGATTCCAGACTTGGCAGTATGTATCCAAGTCCCCCCACTACTCAGGCGAACAGACGCATCCTTCGGAGACTAGTTGGCACTATTGCGAACAAAGAAAGATCAAATTTTGGGCCATAAATCTTGAACCGTAAGGGCTAGAAACTAATTTCTTGTTTCCTCTGATTCGTTGCATCATGCTGAAGAGTTTTATCCCCTGCCAGAGTTTTGGCATACCCTTCGTTTTCCTGCTATTTTGGATTGTTTGGAAAAAAAAAAAATCAAAATGAACTCATCCTAGGTTGTTTGCCCGATCGGAACCAAACCAGTGCGGAATGATTCGTAGTGGGCATGTCCATTTTACTAAAACTGTTATGTTTTGAACGGGTTGAGATATCACCAAATTTGGTGAATGTATGTATGGCCTTGGTGAGGTCACACACAAAATGT
Source organism: Xyrauchen texanus (assembly GCF_025860055.1). Taxonomy (NCBI): domain Eukaryota; kingdom Metazoa; phylum Chordata; class Actinopteri; order Cypriniformes; family Catostomidae; genus Xyrauchen; species Xyrauchen texanus. Next base: position 41,946,438 of record NC_068306.1, on the reverse strand, counting down.
TGCACACATTTGCCTCTTGATGGTTCTATAATAAAAAACAAAAATGGCTCTAACTTTGGAACCATTGGTCTGAACGACTTGACATTTTGCATGCATTGTCTTTGTGCTCATAATCCTTGATGGCACATTGGACAGTCACATATCTTTAAAAATGTGGCTGCCATCGGCCAATAAGCTTTTATGTAGGGTAAAATTAGGCCAATCGGAACTAAATTTGTTATGCCGATTTCTCTCTTGACCCAAGAGGTTTGTGCAAAATTGGAAAGAAACTGGCCACCGGGAGGTGCTATGGTGTTTTACATGCATGTTAATTGTTGTGTATATACCCCTATTTTTCACAAAGAAACCGTTTATTCATTCCATACTGTAGATCCCCTCATTCTGAAAACGTTTTGCCTAAAGTACCATTGGTTTGAAATAAAACAATCATTCAATACTTGAGATTATTTAAAAAAACTACATTGTCAAACTAGTTGTAGGCCATTAGCCCAATAGGAACCAAAACATTGAAGAAGGATTCAGCAAAATCCCAATGTAAAAAGTTATCAAAGGAATTTTTTACTGTTCATCAAATGTAATACCAAAACGTAGTGGGTGTGGCCACATTTATTATAATGGTTCATTCTGAGAATATATACAAAAAGTGAAAAGCTCTGCTTCTTGTTGGCCCTATAATTAAATGAACAAATTGGCCTGTATATTTTGAGCGAAAAATTAAAACTTAACAAAATGTAAAACACAGTGACAAAATAACATTCTGAGAAAACATGCCGAATGTATACACACTACTGTATGCATCCCCCTATCCCCTTGCAAAATAAGAACAAAAAAGTAGGCTATATATGGGAAAAATATAAAAACAACAAAGTGTTTTAGGCATTTGATTTTTCATCATACAATCACTTCTCTCCTGCCCATGTCTTGATTTTCGACCTCATTTTTATGTTTAGGTTGTCAGGACCAACTTGTTTGGCCTGTTTATGTGAATTTGCAATAAAAACGACACTCTCTGATGCACAAGTTTATCAGTAGTGGTGGCCATTTTTGCAATCTGTAAGACTGCTGGTGCACACTAAAGTTACATTTTGGTACCTTTGCATCTCAATGTGGGCTCGTTGCACTAACATTTGACCAAAGATTTCTATTGGGAAAATGATTGGTGACGTTCGAGAGGGCAGCAGTTTCTCTGACCCACATGCTCGTATCTTGATCATACCAACTGTAACAGAGGCGAATCCTAGTATACTGTACTGTTTCTAACATGTCTGCATTCATTTGACTATTCTCTATGTAGTATTGTTGCAGTGTTGTGTAGTTGCTTTATTATTTGTACAATTGTTATCATACGAATAAAATAATTTCAACATTTCATTATGTTCTCCTTAATCTGATTTATGCTGCCTTTTTATTTTTTAATCATTTCTAACATTTGCAATATTGTGAGATAACATTTAGAAAGGAGCTTAATGCAGTGATTATATTTATATGTATGCTATATGTAAATTGCTTTCCTCATAAAATTGCTTATGATGCTAAATTATCAATTGCTGATGCTTTCATTCAAACGTGCCTACGTTTTGTAATTGAGTATATTAGTACATTTTCATAAAGAATTATATCACCCCAATCAAGCCCCTGACTTCACAAACCCACTGTTTGCTGAACAAACATGTATGTTTTTATTCGATTTCATGTGTCTTAAATGATATACTTGGTGTATTATGCACACCAGTAAGCAGTTTCATGCAAGTTATTAAAGTACAAAAGCTGTGTACACAGTTGAACAAATAATTTATGTATTACAGTGTTTACTTGTTCGTAGTTTCAGTTGCACATTACAGTTTAAAAACAACAATCCACACCATTTTCTAAGTTAGAGAGCCACATATATCTATTATAGAAATATATGTATTTGTATATAAAGTTAATAGTTCTTTAAAAAAGTGCTTGTATTAAATTATACATAATGGTTTTAATTTGTATCTTGTTATATGTATCTGTTTATTTTACTTAATCTGATTGTTCATCAAATTAATATAAATTTATATTTATACAGTTTTGATACTTTGCTTTACACTCACTATGCAATATCAGTTTTATCATACTTTTTTGCCATTAATTGTAATAAAGCATCAAAATGAAGTACTACAACAGACAATATGCCCACTTAGACATCCAATATCACCATCATCGACTCAGTCTGTGATTACATGATGACACAGAAACAAAATAGCCAGATTAAATCCATACAACTGTGGCAAGTTCTCCAAGAAGCTTGAAACAGCCTACCTGCAAACTATATATTATTGTGAAAAATGTTAGTCACTTGTGGAAAAAAGAAATACCACAAATAGTTTTTATTTATCAATTAACTGAATAAATCAATATTTTCTTTGACCATCCTTTGCATTAAAGCAACTTTTGTCTTAATTAGACTTGATCACAGCTTTGTAATGTAGTTAAGTAAAAATAAAAGTTTAACTAATTTAAAAGCATAATATCATACTTTTTGCTGCACTATATATATCATAACTTATCGTTCCTCTTTATTTTCCATTCAAGAAATACATGGCCAGATTAGCTCCACAATAAAGACAGTGACTACCACCCCTGAAGTCACAAGTTCGAATCCAGGGCGTGCTGAGTGACTCCAACCATGTCTCCTAAGCAACCAAATTTGCCAGTGGCTATTGAGGATACAGTCACATGGGATAACAGGGCTCTACGCTAACTTTTTTCCCAAGCGAGTACATGCGCTCCTAAATGAGAAAATTTAGGAGCACAGTGAAAATTAAATGGAGTTTATTAAACAATTTATTACATCCATATTTGTACTGCGTGTGTGTGTGCGTGTACTAAGGGACACACATATGTTGAACAGCACATACCACCCAAATCACACATTGAACCCATGCCTACTAGAATCAAAGGATATCAGTTGTCCAGCTGCTTTTGTATGTTGACCGTCTGGCATACTTGGAGAGATCGCTGGCTGACCTCTATGTCAGCAATTTGACCGATCATCTCCGCACATTGTCGTATATGGGATAAATGTATACTCCGTTTTTGTGGAGGAGTCTGATAAGCGGCCCAAATTTGATGAAAGGTTCTTCTTTCACAATGAAGTATGTGATGTTTATCTTTATTTTCAGCTGCTTCCACTTCTCCTCAGACTGCAGCACTTGCCTCCTCAAGGCTGCTGACACCGAGCTTGATGGTTTCTCTGCCGTGAGATGTTTCGCTACACTATCTTTTTTCAGATTAGCGATGGGCATTCCGGCTCTTTTCATAATTGGTGTTAAAACAATTTGAATTAAATTATAAAATGTAATTACACTCTACCGTAACCACAATATATTTAAAAATGCATTGATTTTTAAGAAAAATAATACTATTAAACATTTGCATTTAAAATATAACTTATTGTATATAAATGAAGTGCATATAAATCTAACCATTCAAAACGAATGCAATCTGAACAGCATAATAGACAGGGCCACCGCTGGCCAAATTGATGCCCTACGCGTGATATGAGCGTGAAGCGATCGTCAGTGTTCCGCAACTGCTTTCGGGTCCTTGAATAAACGTATAGCGAGCGAGTAAGGGCAGCCGGTGGACTTTCTGGTGCCATCCTAGGGTAAGATGGTGCCCCCCTAGGGAGTTGATGCCCCACGCAAACTGCGTAGTAGCCTATGCATGTAGGTAGCAGCGGTACTGATAATAGAATAATGAACCATATCAAAGAAAAATAAATGATTAGCAAAACTGCAGCATCCCAAAAATTGAAATAAATGTAAAAAAGGATGTTATTTCACGTGTGCATTTTAAAGTATAACTTTTCAATGTATATAAACAAAGTGCATATAAATGTAACAATTCAAATACAATCTGAACAACATAAGTTGGCTCCGCCCTCCCTCACGCATCTTTGGTTCACTGGTTGACACTGCGTGTCTGATTGACAGGAACAACAGGTGAGGCTTTTAATCTGAGCGGACAGTCAGAACTAATGTGTGCGCTTGAGCGTTTAGGCCTATATCGTTATTTTTTAATTTTTGATTATTCATATCTTAATTTTTTTATAAATAGATTCTGATATGCGAGCCGGCTCCCAACGTTCACTTACAAGAGCCGACTCATTCGCAAACGACCCATCACCATTTCAGATGCGGGTTTCCTGACACGAAGGACGTGATGTCCACCTGTTTCTGCCCTCTACAATATTTGCAGAACATGACGTTGTTTTCGAACTCTAGCCATGGGAACATTTTGAGGCAATTTGAATTGAATCTATATGTTCTCCCTCCACCAGCTACAGTGGACGTTGAAGTGACAGCTGTGGTCACGGTAGCTTTGCTCTCAGCATCCCTAATGTTAGCCGTCTCCGGTAAACCTTGTGAAGAGAATTCATTAGTTGAACCTTGCGAATAACCCTCGACAGATTCCTCTTTCTCCTCGTCTCTTTTTCGCTTAAAATAAAATGCGATGTCACCTATACCGACATTTTTCCATTGTTCACCTTTTCTCTCTCTCTCTGACTGGGCCGCGTCATCACAGAAAACTCCGCTTGTGGAATGTGGGTTTTGTAATTTTTAAACAAATATCTTAAGGGGGTACGTTTGTAATCTTTATTCGCACACTGTCAGGTCGTAAATAATTTTTCCAGTTCGCACATATCTAATTTTAGGGTCAAATGTGAGTGAAGTACTTGCACTGGTGAGCCCTGGATAACCTACTTGTAGTTACCATGGTTCTTGCTCTTGGTTGGGCGCATAGTGAGTTTTGAATGGATGTTGCGGATAATAGTATGAAGCCTCCACACGCTATTCCTCTGCATTAACACTCATAACAAACCACGTGATAAGATGCAGGATTGACGATCTCAGAAACGGAGGTAACCCAGATTGAGGCGAGTAGAGCGCATTACAAATTGGAAGGAAAAAGGGGAGGGGAAAAAAAAAATCGGCACCCGCTCTGACACTCAATACAGATCCTAATTCATGAACAAACCAATTATTTTCAATAAAATAAAGTTCAGTCACACTACATGATTCATTCCCATATAGCACTACGCCACATTTCCCAAAAACATCATTATCCTAAATAAATCAAACAAACCACTTACACTTAGTCTCTCATCAATGTTTATGAAATGCAGCCCTAATCTGATTGCATCTCTTAATCAACAATTCACAAATTCAATAATCTTTTAAAAACTCCTTTAATGGTTTATCTCAAAGATCACATTTCCAAAAAATACACAAAGATTCACAATACCAATATAGAGTTTTGGCCAAATCTGGCTGACATTTGGCACTTCTGGTTTAGTTCTGTCATTGGGTTTGTAACACCGTTGTGTGAAACTGTATACTTGCATGACTCTGATCAGCCATGAGAAACAAGGAAGCAAAAATAACTAATTTGGCTGAAGCCTAGCTTAAGTCTGGCTATCCAAACTGGCTTTGTTACTCTAACTCACTACTACTATTATGCATGTATAACAAACAACAGAAAAGCTCAGTGGAGCTCTGCTCTCTTCCACAGCATTACAAAACCGTAGATTATTACTTCGTTTACACATGGCTTTCATCTCTTTACCCACACCTTTACACACACTAGAATTTGTGATATTAGATGAAATAATTTATTTTATCATCTTAATTATCAACATGCATATTTTACATTGCAACACAAAATAAGCGTTTAATTATCAATTTTATTAGTTATATCAATGTACATGTACACAGGTTGTGTATTTGTACACACAAGCTAATAATTATAAAGTTTCTAGCATTAATTTGGTTTTAGTTTAATTGCTATAGAAATGTTGCATATTATACTTTCAACACAACAATTCACAAAATTACATAGTTTTATAAGTTAGAGGACCAAATATGTTTATTATAGAAATACTTATTTGTCTAAAATGAAGTACTTCAGATAAATACTTGTCCACTTACAAAGTTTTGAACTGAACTTCTGTCTACACATTGCTTACTGAAGGCTCATATGCAGTCTATAAACACCATTGCACAATATCTATTCTTTTGAATTTTACTGTTGTTCCCAAACCTGCTTGGACCCCGATGGTTGCCGCTTACGGCTATATTTATTATTATTTTTGTTATTCTGCACTAAAACTGACCGTGCAGACCAAACCTTAAGCTGTAGAGAGCTGAAACTTTGAGGAAAGGTAGTCTCCCGAAGTACTACAGCGTATCAAAGTTTCGGGCCGATCAACCCCAGAACTCCTATACCTTTTATCGCACACTCAAGTGTCTTACATCGTTGAATTCATATTTCTCCGATATTCTTTCCGTCATGAATTCGCACCAATTTGCATAATTCGAAAACTACTTTTTCGAACTCCTACGCCGTATGTGCGATTCGTACGAAAACTGAAGTGTCTACTATGAACCCTCCTGACAAAAATGTATCAAAGGAATTTTGATTCGTCGATGCGTTTCGAAGACATAAGCCAACGAATTGGTCAGGTGTCATCCATTTTGTATTTATTGACCAATATCTACCAAACAAAAAGGCCAAATGTTACGAAACTTAATACACCTGTACAACAGCACATTTTGAGTCTACCACAAAATCGTGGAAATGTGCTTATGCGGGCACTACAACTGAAAAATGCTCATAACTCTGCAACTGTATTATCAACGAAGTTGAAAATTTGTATGCTTCTTGAAGGGGCCAAATGACTCATAAAACATGGCCGCCAGCAGCCAAACATATTTCAGCAAAATGGCTTTACAAATGGTGTGTAAATTATTGTATATTCCAATTTTACCTGCTATTGTGAACTACATCTAGGACTTCCTATGTCAATAATTAACAAAGAAAAATTTTACTTTAACATAAACTAAAGTTATTTAGGGGTTGCATTTATCATGTGGATTTGACCAAGTGTATCCAAAAGCCTGTAATTCCTAAAATAAATATTTGAACTTCTAAAACCTTTTTGGAGATTGGGTGCTTTGTGGCTTTATAACACATGGCGTTTAAAAAAATGACCACCATAACAATTATCCTGTTTCAGGATCGTTGAACACAAGACATCAGTCATATTTAACACCAGTTTGCAACTTCCAAAGTACATATACAAATACTTTTTTTGCATACTTTGAAAGTTCTTAAAAGGCTTGAACCCTGACAATGCTGCTTGCAGCTATATTTATTATTTTTAATATTCATATATAATCAAATATATGGGCATTATCTATTTAGCTCTGGAAAAATTTATATTGTTATTTTAGAGCATTTATTTGCAGAAACTGGTCAAAATAACAAAAAAAATATGCAGTGTTTTCAAACCTCAAATAATGCAAAGAAAACAAGTTCATATTCATTCTTAATCACAATATTAATGTTTTAACTTCGGAACCGTTCAGAAATCAATATTTGGTTGAATAATCCTGATTTTCAATCCAAGCTTTCATGCGGCTTTGCATGCTCTCCACACGTTTTTCACATTGCTGTTGGGTAATTTAATGCCACTCCTGGTGCAAAAAATCAAGCAGCTCTGCTTTGTTTGACGCTTGTGGTCATCCATCTTCCTCTTGATTACATTCCAGAAGGTCTGGAGATTGGGCTGGCTATGACATTGTCAGAGCAGAAGGCATGTTTTCTTCCTGGAAAGCATTGTATGTAGCTTGATTCATACGTTCTTCACAAAGACAAATTTACCTGATTCCAGCCTTGCTGAAGCACCCCCAGATCATCACCAAATTTCAGTGGATGCGAGACACTGTCTTGAAGGGCTCTCCAGGTCTCTGTCTCCATCTACTATTACGACCAGATGGAGGATAGGTGATGATCTGGGGGTGCTTCAAGGCTGGAATTGATTGGGTTTTTTTTTTTTTTTTCCAGCAGGACAATGCTCCATGCCACACAGCAAGGTCAATCAAGGTGTGGGTGGAGGACCACCAGATCAAGACCCTGTCATCAGACAATCTCCAGACCTGAACCCCATGAAAACCTCTGGAATGTGATCAAGAGGAAGATGGATGGCCACAAGTCATCAAACAAAGCTGAGCTGCTTGAATTTGTGCCAGGAGTGGCATAATGTCACCCAACAGCAATGTGAAAGCCTGGTAGAGAGTATGCCAAGACACATGAAAGCTGCGATTTTAGAAATCAATATTTGGTGGAATAACCCTGATTTTCAAACTCTTTCTAAGTTAAAACATTAGTGTTGTTTTGTTAAAGGAATATGAACTTGTTTTCTATGCATTATTCGAGGTCTGAAAACTTCTGAATCTTTTTTGTTATTTCGACCAGTTGTCATTTTTGCAAATAAATGGTTTAAATGACAAAATTTTGAAGAAATGTTGTCCGTATATAAAACAAAAAAGCACGTTTTTTAAAAAAAAAAAAAAAAAAGAATCATAGAAATAAGTTTGACCTCTCAGGTGAATTTCTTTAACTGATTCTGTTTATAATTTGTGTCATTCAGTTGGTTGATTATTCGAAGTGGTCAATGCATACATTTAATGGCACATAAAAAATCATCAAGAATAATATCTTTTATTTTTAAATTTATGTAAAATTATTTGACACACAGGACAGGTTTACACTGGGGGTCATCTCATCCCAGTAGACTAAATTAGCAACTAAAATGTTTTAATTTATTTACCCTTATAATAAATTGGATGATGTATCATCCTGTACATTAAATTGTAACTTTTGTAGAATAAAGTTTATGTAAATGCAAATTTGTTCTTGAGAGGGGCAAAAGGTTTGGCAGGCTTGCACTCACTTCACATCTGGTAATGATTTTTTTTTTTGTTGTTGTGAAAATATTGACGTCCATGGCTTACTCATGAGTGCATAAGAAGAAGCTCCTTCACAGTGGCACACATGTTCATGTGAGAACGCTGTTAGTTCTGAACAACAGTGCAAATTCTTGCATTAAAGCTTTTCTCGTAGCATTATTCTTTTCCTTTAATTATAACTTCGTCTCAATTCGTAAATTTCTTTATAAATTCCTAAAATGTCTCATGAGAAATAAAATGGACCATAAAATGAGTCATTTGTTGACTGATTTCACTATTCAAGGGTGAATGCAACCAAACCTTGACTGTTACCTTCACATATTTCCATAGATGCAGTGTGTTGTGTGTTGTGCTTGGGTAACAGTTTTATGTGGGGGAAACAATTCCATCCAACTGAATTTACTTATTTAATTGCAAGTGAAATAAACATGCAAAACTAAATCTTTTAGTCTGTGCCAGATTATGGGAATTGAGCAAGGAAACCAGTAAATTAGTTGAGAAGCACCCTTGTTGTTTTTCGCAGCTCATTCGGTTCAGCAGTTTGATCAGCATCTGATCTTTGATGAAGTGAGGAAGGACAAGACACCAGCACAGAGGATGTTCCCAAACTCGCAGTTATTCAAGAAGTGGACTGTTGATCTTTCTGAGGAAGACTTGAGAAAGGCTGAAGATCTCTTTCAGAAATATGGCTATAACACCTTCCTCAGCGACCAAATCCCTCTCGACCGGAAGCTGCCGGAGACCCGTCATTACAGGTGTGTTTTTGTGCTGTCGGTGTCAATGACCATGTTCGAAATGGTATACCAGACTCTTTCTTTTACTGGAGCATGCATGGAATGACCTACTACATGAATGCTGGTCTACAGGAACAAATTCACTAAATCCTCATGCCACAATGTTCACAAGAGTGATGGATGATTATTTTATAATAGCATTTCATTGTGAATTTTACATTGGAATAATCATTTACTGCATTCACCTGAAATAATATTATATTGTCATTGCTCTCTAGATGCATTGGCCGTGAATACCCCCCCAATCTCCCCAGCATCAGTGTTGTTCTGATTTATCTGGATGAAGCTCTAAGTGTCATTCAAAGAGCTATCTGCAGCATAATGAACCGAACCTCAGCCCACCTGCTCAAGGAGATCATACTGGTGGATGACCACAGCACCAATGGTTTGTTCTCAAAACCCAACAGAGCCTCCAAGCACCTCCTGTGCATGAGTGATATACTCATATGATTGCTGTATGATGTTAAATGTTCTCTTAATGTGTGAAAGTTCTCAAAGGAATGCTTTGATACTCAGAGGTTCCTCTTTCATATTTCTTATAATAGGAATATTTTGACCCAAAAATGAAAAATTTTTCATGATCCCTCTTGTTCCAAACCTGTATGACTTTTCTTTCTTATGGTGCAGTCACATTTACCTTCGCACTGTGAAATACATTAATCATCTCAATGGAAATCTGAGCTATCGAGAATTTTGCACATGTACTTCTCTTGGCTGAGAATTTCACCTTGCGGATTTTGTTCAAGTTTGGAAAACATTAACAGACAAATTTGTCGCGTTGACCAATAAAAAGTTGCTTGTTTTGGCGGTGACCTCTGTATGGGTGGTGCCTAGTACACAGCCACACTGAAAATTCACAATGGACAAGGATATCATTTTAGCCATTTTAGTGAGTTTCTTTTTAACCTCACTTCCCTAGAAGATGAAGTGCAGCATTAAAGAGAGGCTGCTTGGCAATATGTTTTTTGCTGTATTCACATGCACTCAAGATCTGCCCACGCCGCCCAATTTTGCCATGCAAAGGTAAATGGGATCACACCTTTATGTGGAACACAAAAAAAAACTAATATCTCAATCCATCTTTTCAGCACAGTGGCAAGTTCCTCGATTTTTAAAGTTTAAGAAGGACTCCGTATCATTCAAGTAGTTCATGCAGCCTGTGCATCAGATTCATACAAGAAACACATTTTCAGTAATTATTTTGTGAATATTGACATCAAGTTCATGAGAGAAGCATGAGAAGCGTGTTGCATTACACGCGAGAACGTTTTATGTGCTAAACAAATGTCATGAATAAAATAATGCTATGAGAAGTTTTTCACCTTTTTCAAGAATCAACTTTTCCTCAAAGATTCCTAAAATTCCTTCAAATTCTTATAAGAACTTAAAATACGACAAAGTTTCAGTTGTTGATTAGAGTATAGAGCTGTATAATGAATGTGTATCGCAGAGCTCAGAAAATATCTGGCTTATGGATCCAACCAGGGTTTGGTGAATTTGCCCCAGAATATATAGTTTGATTTTATGTAATCTATTAAATATGGTCAGATGTTCAGTTTGGACTTGTATCTTCTGCAGAGGATCTGAAGGAACAACTGCATGCTTATGTCCGCTCCATTAATGAGACGCACCCAGCCCTGGTGAAGATTATCACCCATTCAGAGCATCAAGGCCTGACCCAGGCAAGACTCTCGGGGTGGAAGGCTGCCATTGGAGATGTGGTTGCCATCTTGGATGCCCACATTGAGGTCCATGTCGAATGGTGTGAAACGGCTCCATTACCTATATCTAATAATCAATACTGATGTACTAGTTCAAGGCAAAACACAGTAACTACCCATTTTACCAAATCTAGTAATGATTTAATGTTTTCCAACACTGTTCCTTGAGCAAAACAGATTTATTCTGAGTGGTCTCATCACCTCAATGTCTCCGTTATAGTGTTGGTGTACTTACTGCTTATTTTATCTTTTGGATTTGAATTTTCTTGACAAAATGCATTTTTTTTTACACATTAGCATTGGAGAATAGGTGTGAACTATTGGACAAACCCAATGAAAGTGTGTGAGAAATGTACAGTATAGGTGATTTTCCTCTCTCTTCTCATGTAGGGCGGAGCCTCTGCTTGCACGGATCCAGGCCGATCGCAGATTGGTCCTAAGCCCGGTGTTTGACAGAGTGAATTTCTATGACTTACAAGTGACGCCATATATTGCGGCCGCTCATGGCTTTGACTGGGCTCTCTGGTGCATGTATGAGAGCTTTCCTCCACACTGGTATAACCAAAATGACTCTACACAGCCAGCCAAGTGAGCATGTGTTTGATTATGTTTCAATATTAATTTCTACTGTGTTCTGTCGAGTAATCCGTGATCGCTGGTGATCTACAGGAGTCCCTCAGTTATGGGCATTCTCGTGGTTGATCGTCTGTTCTTTGGAGAGATTGGAGCTTTGGATGGAGGAATGCAGGTGTACGGAGGAGAAAATGTTGAATTGGGCATCCGGGTAAACCACTTACCTACATTAATTACCTGAGCTTATTAGAAAATCAGCATTAAATCACAATTTACCCTTTTTACCTCCCTTTAAAGTAATATTCCAGATTCGGTACAGGTTAAAAAGATAGTTCACCCAAAAATGTATTCTCATTCTCCCCCTCATACCATCCCAGATGTGCATAACTTTTTCTTCAGAAGAACACACAGATTTCTTTAGAAGAATATTTCAGCACAATGAAAGTGAATCATGGACTGAGCTTTGAAGCTCAAATGCACAAAAACAGCATAAAAGTCATTCATAAGATTACAGTGGTTTAATGTCTTCAGAAGTAATATGATAGGTGTGGGTGAGAAACAGATAAAAATTGAAGTACTTATTTTTATAATAAATTCTCCTCCCTGCCCAGTAGGTGGCGATATGCACGAAGAATGTGAATTGCCACAAACAAAAGAATGTGAAAGTGGAGATTGTTCTACAAGGCTCCATTAATGGTACATTCGATGGCCACTTCAAATAAGTGATTCCTCTTATCACGTGATCCTGAATGCCGTGTCTGCACAATTGATTTTAAAAACGGAGGTCATTTTTTATTTTATTTTTAAAGATGTTCCCTGGGATTTAAACCAGGGTATTGCAATGGTCACAGGTGTCCGTTTGGATCACCCTACACAAAGTACCCATCTCAAGGGCTCTACCATTTGGACTGAGTAGGGCATAGGAATGCTTACTTTCGATTGGAATTTGTACACTGTGCAACATTGCTACCAAATACTGTCTCCTTTTTAAGTATAAAGTGACATGTATTCATATACATTATTTTGTATCATGTTGGTAGTATTTTAAACATTAGTTTTATTTGAATTTTGACTTGAGTTGTTTACACAACAGGTTGTCATCCTAGTAACACAACTAAATGTAATTTAGTTAACTAAATTACTATTGTATACATTGAGATACTCTGGACGGTGGACTTTAATTTCAGCCTCCATGTCCTTGTCAAAAAGCCCCCTTAAAAAAGTGTTCCAGCAGTGTTTCAGGAGGACAGACCTCTAAAGACCATATTCAGGACTGGATTCATTATGGGATGTTACAGTCCAAACGATGGGTTAAGTCCCACATTATGGAAGTGAAATGGGTTGCGAATGGTATTTCATGTTGACTGTAAATGGACGTCATATCCTTTTAGAGGTGTTAACACTTTCTTTGCTGGTTTGGACAGGTGTGGCTCTGTGGAGGGAGTATAGAGATTGTTCCCTGCTCTAAAGTTGCCCACATTGAAAGATCCCACAAACCATACATGCCAGACCTCAGTGCTACCATGAAGAGAAATGCCCTCAGAGTGGCAGACGTTTGGATGGATGAATACAAGAGAAATGTCAATATTGCCTGGAATCTTCCCTTAGAGGTAGATCTTCTGGAAGTGTGCTATCTGAAATCTAGAATGTGTCCAGTTGGCCGAATCCTCAAAGATAGATTTTACTGTTTTAGTCTTGTCCAAGACCACAACTTCCAATATTAAATGATAAAAATCCCAAATTAGTAATCCAAACAAAGAGTGAAATTAACACACCATTTAAAATGTATTGGTTTTTATATAATTTTATTTATTAAAATGATTGTTTTTACGACTGTCACAGTTTTTATTTTCCATAATTTCAATCAAATGCTAATTTAGCAAAATTATGCATAATGTATTTAGGACGCATGAAATGTTGACTATGAAATTGGCCTTCGCAAGACAAAAGACTCCAAAGACAAAGTGTGTGTGCGTGTGTGGCTGTGCTGTGATTTCCCAAAGTTGAAGAAACCCCCATATACAAGCATATGTTTTTAGATAACTTTATGTATTCTATGAATGTTAACTTACCTGGATGTAGCTTAAACTATTTATTAGTGTTATGACCAGCAAACATTCTGTGTATGTACAGTACTCTCACCTTTTCCCACAGGAACATGGGATAAACATCGGAGATGTAGCCGAGAGAAAAAGGCTGAAAGAGAGTCTGAACTGCAAACCATTCAAATGGTATCTGGAAAATGTCTACCCTCAATTAGATCCAATGGATGATCTGCTTGCTTATGGAGCAGTGAGTGACTAGTGAAGTATCTTAAAATATGTCAACCTGATTTGTGACAAGAGCAGTCTGGGTTGTGTTGTTGGTTTGCTTGTGGTATTAAACAGGAGAGTCTGTGAGGACCGCACGTGAGCTGTATCAAACTAACATCTGATGTAGAGCTACTCTTTAGAAATCTGAACTGATCTGGTTGAGTCTAATAGATCAAGTGTATTGTAGGATACATGAATGATTTCCTGTTATGTCCTTCTAATCTCTCACAAACAGCTGATTAATGTTATGGAAACCAGTTTATGTTTGGATGAGGGGCCACTGGAAGGGAACAATCCCCTTTTATATCCATGTCATTACCAGTCCTCACAGGTACATCTCCTCTTGAAGACTATTTGTCTCATTTTCTCTTCTATCATTTTTGCCTCATTTTATTTTTCTCTTCGTATTGTCTTTTTTTTTTTTTCTATTTTCTTGTGCTCTTCAGTTCTCTGTCTTCTGTCTGATCTTTTTATTTTCATCTCCTATTCTCATTTGTCTCAACATTTCACATTTTTGTCTCCTTTACTCTTCTCTTTCTGCGCTCTCCCTCTTCCCTTTCCAATCTTTCTTGTGTTTTCTCATAGTTGATCTAATTTGTCTCTTCATATCATCATTTTTTTATTCTTGTTATTTCTCTAATTTTCATCTCATTTCAACTATTATTGTCTCGCCTTTTCTCATTATTTGTTTTTTCCAATTTTTGTCTCGTCACTCATTAACTCTCTGTCTTATCACAGTCTAATTTTCTTGTCTCGTCTTTTCTCATTACATTCTCATCTCTTTTTATTTCTGTATCATTTGTATTTGGGCAGAATGTTTATTTCTGTGTTGACCTCTAACAGGAGTATTACTACACAGAAAGTGGTCAGATAATGACTGGTCATCTTGATGCACATGATATATACAAAGAGACCCGCTGTTTGGTTGATCCAGAGTTTGGCAGACTCCCAGAGCTGTACCGGTGTTCCGACGCTAAAAAGCAAAAGAAACGCATGAACTGGGACTTCAAACAGGTGAATAAACTCTTAACAGTCTTGCCTTTCTGGGGTTGGCACTTGGATATGTGGAGTGGGGAAACTGCAAAGGACTCCCTGCACAGCTTTAGGAACTCTAAAAACAAGAATTTGGTGTATAGGCCAAACAATTAAAAAGGTTTATTGCAGAATGACAAATTTCAATGGCAACCAATTACAATATGTGATGAAATGGAAAATATATGAATGTAAATGTGCTTTTTTAAATGTACTTTCCGCTGCAATGCAAAATGGTTTAGTCCAGTGGTTCTCAATTGTATAGTTAATGGTCAGACAGTTTTCAAAATTTGTTGTAGGCCCATTTCATGATTTTAGCTAATTACAAATACATTTATTGAATCTGAGATTTTATTTTATTTTCAGGGAATGTCCATACTGAACAGAGAGACCAAACGCTGTCTGGAGATCAGCAGTGGAGAGTTTGGATACTATGAGCTTTTTATTCGGGAGTGCAGCAAACAGCACTGGAAGATAAAGTATGTCATTCGAGAATTCTGAAATTTATAAATTTGTATAAATGCTGCTGATATGAAGCAGTGCGTCAGTGATTACACGGCCTTGAGCTCACAAATAAATCTCACATCAGGAGGCACACTTTTGCAGTGACTTTATATTTGAGGCACTATGGTGTATTACAAACCAGTAACAAATCAGTTATCTGATCCTATGGAAAAATGTCATGTAATCATGTACAAATATGTAATTAATTATTATTTATAAAATGACTGTCAAATATATAAACCTTTTTAATAAAATAATAATTTGTCTAGATTAGGCCTACTTTTCAAGAGCCACGCAGTCACGTTTTAGTAAAGATAAAAATTGTATTGGATGAGTTCTCTTAACAGTTGAACACTTCAATGCATGGTATCTTATTCCCAAACCACATGGAGTACAGTTAAATTGAGTATTTAAATGTGCTCATAGCCATTTAACAGCATCAGATGCTTCACATGCATCAGACTGATGGCCATAAATGCTGTTTGGGGCAAACCTTCTGCCTAGAGTAATCACTGCCTGAATTAAGGCTAATTTATACTTCCTGAGTGAAAATGCTGCTTTCAGCTCCCCTAAAATGAGGACAAAATGCAGTGACGTGTTCTGCCAAGATGTTTGTTTGCTGATATTTCTCCTGTTCATTTACGTCTCTGAAATTCTTGAACTAAGAAAATTCAACTCGTTGAACAGCAATCATTGGTGTGGTTTGAACATGTCATTTTACTTTCACACAACCTGGGGATTAGTTACTTATGTTACTATCTTTAAAAATTGATAACTTTGAAGACCGTCTCTCAGATTTTGTTCATAAGTACACATTTGTTTTATAAATCTGATTCACAACGCGAACTCCACATACAGTGTGGACACGACAAATAAGTGTAAGAGGGTTTGTGGTTTTTATGAAGTCAGGGGCCATATGCATAAAACTGGTCAGAAATGCTCTTAAGAATATTCTTAAGCTTTGACTTCAGTTAAAACATTCTTGGCAAAGAGTTGGACTTGTGTAAGTGTATGAGCTTTTTATAAAGATGCTAAAAGCAACTTTCTGCAAAGTCTAAGCCTGATTCTTAAGTGCTTACTGAGGTGACCCTTAAATGTTGTGAAATAAGTGTTACAATGATGTTGACCCAAAATGGCTGCCCTAAAACACCGAATCAGCCAATAGTGAGCCTGCGAGGGTAATATGACCCAGCTGGTGTGACAACATTCATTCACAATTCAGTACAACACATTATAAAACAATGTTTTGATAATGGGTTATTTTGTGTTGATTATTTGATTAATCAAATAAGAGAGCCAAATTTTATTTCCTGTATTTTAAAACATTATTCCACATCTTGGCGAATGTTGTCCTCAAAGCTACAAAAAATTTAAATACAAGATCTTTCAAATCAATAGAAGAAATATAAATAAATAAATAGACCATTTAAATTACAAAATGAAATTCTAATAAACCAAACTCTAATCTATATTATCCCATGACACTTACATATAAGATTTCAGTTAAGTGATTTAAATTTGACGTTCAACATAACAATGTTTTATTGTGACACTGTTTGGTTACTTGACTCCAGTTTGCATTGTGCAAAGCAACTTCACTAAAGCATGACTTTTGAGTTTATAATATTACAAATAAGAATAAATCAGTAAAATGTAAGTTATGAACTGGGGTTAAACATCTCTCAAGCACCTTAAACTGCAGAAAGCAACGCCACACCCCTCTGGAGAAATTACACACTGTTTTGGAGATTCCGCCCCCTATTTGAGATCTCCGGCCCTCTGAGTCATGTGACACTATGTGAGTGGAAGCAGCCTAGTGGAGTTCTCTGCTACAGTTTGCTACAATTATCCCTTCAATCAACATTACTCTGAGAACTGATTTAGTTTTCACCAGAAAATCGTAGAGAATTTCGGGTTGAATTATTTTACTCAGGATGGCAAGGAGCATTTTAAAGTATCACTCTGGTATCTGCCTAGCAACCATGGAACAACACACATATCTCTGACCAGAAAATCGTAGAGACTTCTGGGTTGACTTATTTCACTCAGGATGGCATGGAGTATTGTTGGCTGTCACCTTGGTAACTGCCTAGCAACCAGATGGGGTTACCCTAGCAACTAAGTAACAAATCGCATATCTCTGCAACTAGAAAATCGTAGAGACTTCCGGGTTGACTTATTTCACTCAAGATGGTCAAGGACCATTGTTGGCTGTCACCTTGGTAACTGCTAACATATGTTCTAAAACATACAAGCGAAATGCTAGCATCATGTAAACGCATGCTAAGATCATAATATTAGTGCTTGGCAACATGCTATGTGACTAGTTTTGCCACTGTAAGCACCACCAGCATTTTCTTCAGGAAATGTACCCATCTAGTTATGTTGGCTTGAGAAAACCAACATACTGATATTCCATTTAAACTTATTATTATTCTGAGACAAAAGGTCTGACTCTAACTCCTCCTAGAGCTTTTAAGCTACATGCAACCAGCAACCTTTGGGCTTGAACCCATAATAATAATACAAATCCTAACATTAGTGTTTCAGCCCTTCGGGCTTGAACCTCTAATAAAAATCCAAACAAAAATAATAGGTTTCTGAACCCCTAATAATATTAAAAATCCTAGCAAAAACAATAGGTTTCTAGCCCTTCAGGCTTTCTTATTTTATTATTATATACCAATTATGACACATGCAAGAAACTGATTCACCGCAATAAACGTCAACAATACATACTTTTGGATTGGTTATTTAGAGGGGGAAAACCCCAGCTTTTCTCTTGGTTAATGCATTTACATACAGTGCACAACAATGTTTCAGTAAGCAAGATCCATACTTCCATATTTCCCCCATCCATATGTGGTCATATAACACCAATTCTCACAAAACTCAGACAGGAATCAACTATAAACACTGGACTACAGCAGGTACACTCAAACAAATAATATAGTCATAAACACCACAAATTAAATTTCATCTAATAACTTGTACAACAATTATATTAATATTTACAATTACAGCACACTCAACATTAATGTATCTCTATTGTAGCAATTCATAACATGCAGATTTGCAAAGACTTATTTTAAATGGCAAATGTTTTTTACATTTACAATTATTGGCTTAAGCCTCTAATGACAAAAACCCATTACAAAACAACAAAAAACTAATTCACATTTCAAAAAGACAGTGCAAATTCAGTGCAAAAAAATCCTGTGTTTACATTTCTGGGAAAGTATAGTTCTTATGAGAACTGAAATATATACACACTGCATTAGTCCAAAATATTATAGATTTTTGGGTGAAATATCATGCTGTAGTGAGATTCAGTCATAAACATGCTGCTTCATGGAATGATTATCACTGCAAGAATCAGTAGCACCTCGACACACAAAACAAGTACAGATCAACACATTCTTTCACCCAAGCAAACACAGATGCTGTGAAGTTGAGAAAGTAAACTGGCTCTTAGTGTTTCACTCAGTCTGGGGCACAGAGATGGCAGGACCCTTGGGGTCATCAAAGCGGTCCATGGTGTGGAGCTGCATGATCATCTGCAGGCCATAGGCGAGAACCAGCACCATGAGCAGAGACGTCACCAACCCCATCCAGATACCAGGAGTGAAGAAGCCAGCACAGTCATTGGCGTAAGAGAAATCCTTCCCGGCCACGTTAAAGCCCTGGATCTGTAACGCACCACACGGTGAGAAAATACTGCTTTATCTTTCACCACACCTCATCTAACAATCTGACTCATTTAACCCTCCAAGACCTACTGTGGCACAATCACAGTTACTTTTTAAATCAATAAAATAATACCCATTTTAAAATTAAAACTCTGCATAACAGTAGCTGGCAATCTGAACTGTGTCACATCAAGTTAAGTCACAACTCTAAACAATGAATGGCTTCCTAAAAATATTCCCTTTCATACTTAAAATGTATTTAAAAATGTTTTCCATTGAACAAAGTAGGACAGTACTTAATTTGATTGAATGGACCCTTTTCACAAACCGTGATAGTGTTTCTGGCTTTTTAGCAGTATAAATCTAACAAAAGTTTTTATATTTGCAATTCTTTTATTATTTTGTGTACGTTTACAAAATAATACTTTGTATTATTACAACAGAATTACTCTAGAAGTGATATGATAGGTGTGTGTGAGAAACTGATCAATATTTAAGTCCCCTTTTTTTTTTATTTTTACACTGTAAATCAAACCAGAAGGTGGCTAAATGTGAAAATGGAGATTTACAGCAAAATTTGTATCTGTTTTTCACCCACACATATCATATCACTTCTGAACACATGGATTTAACCACTGGAGTCATATGGATTACTTTTATGCCGACTTCAGAACTTTTGAAGCTCTAAAAAGCATAATCACCATTCACTTGCATTATATGGACCTACAGAGCTGAAATATTCTTCTAAAAATCTTTGTTCTGCTGAAGAAAGAAAGTCAGTCATATCTGGGGTGGCACGAGGGTAAGTAAATGAGACTTTAATCATTTATTTACTACCAGACATTTTGATTGTTTGCACTTGCTGATTTCGTCTTCCACTGTCCATTTCAGTCCATCTCAGGGAAACCGCATTTCTTCCGGATGTACACTTGTATGTAGATCTACTGACAATTAAAACTTTTGAACTTTCTGTCCATGACTTTTGTTTATAACTTGATAAGGACTTTAAAGTTTTGCTCTACAGTGAAATTTGTTTTTAAAGAAATATTCACAGTAGAATTGTCCATGTCTCATGACCACGATTTCCTGTTATCTTTGGGTCATTCCTATTGTGCAGTACATTTTCATGCCCACATAATGTCTTAATGAGATGAAAGAAAACTTTGTTTCATATTTATCCGAAATATCACAGTAAGGTGAACATGAATTGGGTTGAATGCAAAAAAAACCCAGTTGTGATATTATTTCAATGTTTGCCATGTCCCTGTTTGCTATACACCAACTTGAAAAAAATATAATTTTGTATATTTTCCTCCGTCCTCGATTTCAAATTTTCTCCTGTAAGTTAAGGGATAGTAAAATCTTTTACAGTTTTCCAATTGCTAACACACTAAAATGACATGCACAGCACAATTATTTAAACTGACACACAGAGAGCAAATCCTCTTCTCAAGTCTCAAAGTCTAAACACATTTTCTGCTTTACACACATTTTGCAATTCAAAATGGCACTTTTTACATGCACTGCACACGGTTCTCTGCATAAGACACAACAATCTGACATAAAGTCACATGTTTGCCATTTCAAAACACTGCCATTCAAAATGACACTACATGAGCTAATTGGCCAATACATGTGCCACCTGGCCAAACACCTCAATGGTTAATTGTTAACACGTCAATCAGGATGTAAGCACTATGAAAAGACCACAGGTGAGCACCTTTGGTTTTACAACAACAATGGAAGACGTTGCAGAGAGAGGAAGAGTGAGAGGTAGGGGTAGAACTGGTAGAGGAGTTCATGGAAAAGGAAGATCCAGCTGCAAGATGCTGTCTAATTATTTTTCTTACCACCTCTTTTTTTCTTTTTCAGTTTACTGTTTTATGTGAGCATATTTTTGTTCAGTCCAATGTAAATATCTGCTGTGCATATATTGCACTGACTTGTTTGGTAAAAAAATTAAAAATAATGTTGTGCGCGTGTGTGTGTGTGTGCGCGCAAATATTTCTGTGCATGTGAACAATCTGAAGAATTTTTCTACAATTTGAACTATTTTAGTATTATGGCAAAGCATACTAAAGATGAGTGCTTTTCATTATGCACAACAGTGTGTAGTTTGTTAGGCAAAAATCTGGTAATATGAAGTGTGTGCCATTTCGTGCAAACATTTGATTTTGATAATGCTATATGTTGTTTTTGTTGCAGTGCTTCATTTTGCAGGATATATGAGGTATTTTGCAGTTTGGGTGTGTGGTTTTGTGAATTGTGTATTTGTATTTTGATAAAACCAGCCTTGTTTGCAAAATTGTGTGTTAACAATTGGAAAAAACTGTACTAGCACAAACATCAGGAAGTGTTTATGAACTCTGGCCTTTTGTGCTATTAGTTGGTTTGTCTCAATCCTGTTAGATAAAATAAAGAAATCTGTATGATATTAAAATGTCAAATTATTGTTAAAAAGGATATCAAACTTCATGTAGACACCCTCATCTAAACTAACATCTTAGCAATAGCTAAATTTAGCTCTTTATTTCTATCCTGTTATGATCCGGTTTAAGGCATGTTCAACTTGACTTTTGCACTGCAAAATATTTTGAGCAAAGGTGTGGGTGGACCATGAACAAATTGACATGCAGCCTATTTTTAATCCTGCACTTAATAATCTGGGAGAGGGAAGTTAAAAAGAAACTTGCTAATAAAATCTTTATTGTGAATGTTCAGTGTACAGTAGCTGTGTATTTGGCACTGCCCACACAGAGGTGAAACCAAGCAACTTCTATTATTCAATGCTGCAAATTACCTTAAGTTCACCAAACTTGAATTTCGACATGCAAGGGTAAATGTGACTGCGCCATTAGGCGTGATGTTCACTGATTCTTGAGATAAGGGACAAAACGTCATACAAAAGTAATCTTTGTTAAAAATCAAGATATTCATAATAATAATGAATAAAAATACTGGAAAAGTTCAATCTATGCATGCTGTATACTTGGAAGCACATGTAACTTTACCTGTCCTCTGCAAGAGGTCATTATGTTAAGCTGCCAAAAAAAGTGTTTAAAAATGCAACACATTTATATACAGGTGCTGGTCAAATAATTAGAATATCATCACAAAGTTGATTTATTTCAGTAATTCCATTCAAAAAGCGAAACTTGGATAATGTATACATTCATTCCACACAGACTGATATATTTCAAATGTTTATTTCATTTAATTGTGATGATTAAAACTGACAACTAATGAAAATCCCAAATTCAGTGTCTCCGAAAATTAGAATATTACTTAAGACCAATACAAAAAAAGGATTTTTAGAAATGTTGGCCAACTGAAAAGTATGAACATGAAAAGTATGAGCATGTACAGCACTCAATACTTAGTTGGGGCTCCTTTTGCCTGAATTACTGCAGCGTGGCATGGAGTCGATCAGTCTGTGGCACTGCTCGGGTGTTATGAGAGCCCAGGTTGCTCTGATAGTGGCCTTCAGCTCTTCTGGATTGTTGGGTCTGGCGTATCGCATCTTCCTCTTCACAATACCCCATAGATTTTCTATAGGGTTAAGGTCAGGCGAGTTTGCTGACCAATTAAGAACAGGGATACCATGGTCCTTAAACCAGTTACTGGTAGATTTGGCACTGTGTGCAGGTGCCAAGTCCTGTTGGAAAATTAAATCTGCATCTCCATAAAGTTGGTCAGTAGCAGGAAGCATGAAGTGCTCTAAAACTTCCTGGTAGAGAGCTGCGTTGACCTTGGACCACAGAAAACCAACACCAGCAGATGACATGGCACCCCAAACCATCACTGACTGTGGAAACTTTACACTGGACTTCAAGCAACGTGGATTCTGTGCCTCTCCTCTCTTCCTCCAGACTATGGGACCTTGATTTCCAAAGGAAATGCAAAATTTACTTTCATCAGAGAACATAACTTTGGACCGCTCAGCAGCAGTCCAGTCCTTTTTGTGTTCTGACGCTGTGTCTTTTTCAAGAGTGGCACAAGGAATGGGACAGCTGAAACCCATGTCTTGCATACGTCTGTGCGTGGTGGTTCTTGAAGCACTGACTCCAGCTGCAGTCCACTCTGTTAATCTCCCCCACATTTTTGAATGGGTTTTATTTCACAATCCTCTCCAGGGTGCGGTTATCCCTATTGATTGTACACTTTTTTTCTACCACATCTTTTCCTTCCCTTCGCCTCTCTATTAATGTGCTTGGACAGAGAGCTCTGTGAACAGCCAGCCTCTTTAGCAATGACCTTTTGGGTCTTGCCCTCCTTGTGCAAGGTGTCAGTGGTCGTCTTTGGACAGCTGTCAAGTCAGCAGTCTTCCCCATGATTGTGTAGCCTACAGAACTAGACTGAGAGACCATTTAAAGGCCTTAGCAAGTGTTTTGAGTTAATTATTGAGTATAATAATTGAGCACCCGGTGTCTTCAATATTGAACCTTTTCACAATATTCTAATTTTCTGAGATACTGATTTTGGGGTTTTTCATTAGTTGTCAGTTATAATCATCAATTAAAAGGAATGAACACTTGAAATATATCAGTCTGTGTGGAATGAATGTATACATTATCCAAGTTTCACTTGAATGGAATTACTGAAATCAACTTTTTGATGATATTCTAAGTGTGTGTGTGTGTGTGTGTGTGTGTGTGTGTGTATCTAAAATATTATATATATATATATATATATATCTCAAATGTATTGTTTGACAACTTAGATCCCCATCTTTCAAAGTAAACTTTAAATGAGATTTTCCAGAAACTGCATTGTCCTCACTTTGCATCAACTTTGTCTGAACATGAAGTCTCTGCAGTCATAGCTTCAACATGTTAACTCCATTCACATTGTGATAATCTGTTATAATTGTGGGATACATTTTAGTTTAGGTTACAGTGGCAGCTTCAACTGAAGAAAAAAAACAAAATGGCTTCAGTGAACAACACATGGATGAGATGGGAAAATTTTAATTTTTCAGCTCTGTCAGAATTTTCAGAGTAGTGTGGAAACTTGTTGAATTATTTTATATTTTTTTCAAATCACTTAACTCCTTTTATTAAACACCATTATTAGATAATGACTTTACACTCTTGTTGGATGGATCATATTAAAATGATATGCTTTTAGCGTGTCTGATGGAGTTGACCCAAATGAAAGAGGAGAGTTATGAAGTGAATCAATTTTCAGGAAAAAGCATTTTTAGAAACCCCTGTTCCCTTACATTGTTCGTTTGCTAAAACTTGTCTACAAATATCCATTTCAACTTAATTTAGTAATAAAACAAAGTAAAACCCATTTTGTCCCTTTTCTCTTGCATTGTGTAAATAATCAGTTTTAATTCATAAGGTTGAAGTGAATATTTGGTGAGGAACATATTTCTGAAAGTCTTTAATATCTTTTGTATAGAAATAATTCCTTACTATTTTAATTTATAAGGAGCTCAAAGTTTGTTACTGCATACCAGGAACTTTTTGTTTTGTTTTTTTTTTTTTTAGCAGATACCTGGAAGTCATCAAATGAGATGTGCCACTCATTGGCGTTGTCTTTGGATGAGTGTGGAGAGAACTGAGGGTAGCGGGAGCTGCTGACGGACTCGCATCGGTACGAGTACTCCGCTGGAGCGTAGATGTGACGGCTGGCATTGAATGAGGCCTTTTTACCATCATACTCCAACTGAACTACGTCCATGGTGAACCAGCGGCGAGCCGAAACCTTATAGTGACGCTGATTCATGACAAAACTGAGGAGAGCATAAAGCACAGGTCAACCTCTGTACTGACCTACAGAGACTGACAGAATGTGTGAATGACAGACTAACACTTACATGAACTTGAAAGAACGGAAATTCAGGACATCCACATAGTTCAGGACCAGCCTGGCATTTAAATAGAAAATTTGTTCACGGTTATGATGTCAAAACCACAAGCTCATTAACATATGACCAACCGCATTGACATCAGTGCCTATTTAGTATTGCTGTGGTGTTGTTGCTAATTACACATGTGAAAAGTTTAGCCACTCATAACAGAGGTCATTTTCTTTTAAAGTCATGGTAGTACATAAAAAGCCTGCTAGTGTGGGAAATAGTCATGAAAAACAAAATCATGGCTAAACTTGACTAACATTATTTGTGGACTTAAATGCTCTAGAAGTATAGAATGCAAGCTAAAAGTTAAAAGACTTAAGCTGGAAGGGTTAATCCAAGGAGCGGTTGAGCAGTATTTACCGAGAGTGAGTCTCGTTGCATGAGGATCCAGTCAGGTCAGGCATCACTCCTTCACCAAAGGTTTGGGAGGTGAGGTCGTGTCTCTCCCACTTTCCTGACTGAAACTGGCTGACCACCATTTTCTCCGCCCACAAGAGGATGCAGGTGGAGCCCTTCTCCTTAAACTCTACTGGCGCGTATGGAGCAGGAGGCTCCCCGCGCCGAGACTGCAGGAGGGAGCGTGAGCCAACAGAGTGTACTGCAGGAGATGCCTCTATCACCTGAGACAGATTACCTTCAATTTACAGCATTCACAAAGTACTGTGTGTGTATGACACAATCACATAAACTCACACAGACTCAATCAGAAGCAGTATTGTGTGTTTTGTAGCACAATCTGCTCATTTTAAAATAAAACTATTTGTAAATAGCAATTAATATAATCAAAAGGCAAAGTTAACGATATAAAGGCTAATGAAGGTAGGGCTGGGTGGTGTAACGGTACATATCATGCAACGTGACAAATGTGTCAACAGAGTATTTGCTGTACCCCTTAAATAAATGTGTCTGTTTTTATAAGGGTGCAGGACTGCTTTACATGATTAACACATGAGAGCAACTATGAAACATGTGAAAATACAGAGCTGGGCATATCCCAGACATGTCAAGTTCAGAGTTTAGTTGTTTAGAGTTTTGTGCCAAGCAATACCACTAATATATAATTCAAATAACGTGCAGTCATAGGCGGGTGTGTAATAGGTATTACCATATGGTTATCTAATATATAAACACTTTTTGTCATTTACTTTATATATGAATAAGTAAAATAACTACAGTGTATCATGAAATTCACTGTAACCATGTCATAAAATTATACATTACGTGATTTTGATTTTGGCCATACCATCTGGCACTACTTGAAGATATGTAAACTTGTAGAGGTTTGTGTCAGGGTCTTACTCGTGAGGGTCGGAGTGCAGTGAACACAGCAGTATAAGGCACAGACTGAGCCTTCATTATGCTCAGCACCTGACCAATCACCTCATCTGCAACAAACAACAATATGCAGTTGAATTGGGATTTCTATGTCTGTTTAGCTTCAATTTTATTATTATATGTGTGATCAGATGGTTTATTAGAGCACAAGGCTCGTGATTGGTCATGTTCGATATGACACTTACCGTTTCCACTGAGCACCTCTTTAGCAGATATATCAAGCCTGCAAGAAAAAGACAATCTTTTCATGTCCACTATTTCAGGTTTAAAAAAGGTTCAAGATTCAGATGCTCCTCTATACACTATTTATTTTTTCAAAGAAAATTACATTCCTGCTGAAGAAATGCTCAACCCTACTGATTAAAATCTATGGCAATGTTCAGAATGGCATTCTACCATAAAACTTGTACTAATTCAAGCATATTTTCTATATGGCAAATTTAAAAGGTCTTCCAGATATTCCATGCAAAAAGTACAGTCCACAGCAGAATACGTGAATACTGTATGCCACTGAATGCAATGAGCTTGATTTGACTGTTCATTTGTAGTATGATGAACAAATGAGAAGCTCTTTTACATTTTTTGTTTTGTTAAATGAAGGTCTTACTAAAACTGACAAAGAAACGGTTTTACCAGACCATTTCTTTTTGGCACTTTTCTGAGACGATTTGACAGTTTTAACCTTTAATTAGACTCAGACTTTAAAGCTGCACTATGTAAGATTTTTTGTAAAATAATTTACAAATTGCCACTATTGATTAAGTACATAAACAACCAGTGTACAAAGTGAAAAAAAAGAAAATGATTTGTATTTTGCTCTGTCGGGTTCGATTTGGCATATCTTCAAGCTTATATTGCTTGTCATGCTTTTATGAATTGAAAATTTCTCATGTGTTAACCAATCGCGATGTATCTACATTGTAAATTGACTTCTTGTAATTGTTCTATTTCATATTTAAGTGATTTAAGTGTAAAATACATTGATGAAGATAAACAACACTGTTATTTACATATTTCAAAGCGAGTAACATTTCCGTTTCAAATATTATCAACATGAAATCCGGCTCTAATCATGATCACACACAGGCGATGTCCTGTTAAGCTTAAATTGGGAGTTTCATCCACCAGAAGAGCAGTGCCAGAACAAGACTGACGTAATGTGTTCTACTGCAAATTTATTGCAGTTTTAAGTTTCAACCACAGATGTCGCTAGAGAGCACAAAGTTACGTAGTGCAGCTTTAAATATAAAAAAATAAAAATAACATTATAAAATGCATTTTAAAAGGAGTCATGAAATGGAAATTCAAATTTTCCTTGATATTTAGACATATAAGAGGTAACTACTATAAAAACATACTGTAATTTTCAGAACTCAAAACTGCCCAGTCTAAAATCAGTATTTAGTTTCCACCTGTTTGAAACATCAGGCTTTGAAAACGGTTTTCTTGCGCCCATTTGTGCTACTTTAATTGAAGAATGGAGCAGTTAAAAACACTTGGACTTGACAACAAAACTGTGAGTAAACGTTTAATTCATGAATATGTCATGACTGTTTGATAGTGTAGCATCTGGACCAATCAGACACATTATTATTCATTATTTAATGAATAAGCCAACAGATGTCTCAAGACTGTAACAAGCAAAGGTCCAAGTAGGCCCAAGCAGACTCCGTTATGTCAGCTCCCCCACTGATGATTATCAAGTATTTATACTGTCTTGCTGAAACTGCACCAGCAAATAGTGGACTCAAAGCCCAGAACAACAGACTTTTCTTCACTAAATTATAGACAAACTGTCTATAAATTCACATGTATATCACCAGGACATTGTGTATAGGATTATTACTGTCTTGTAAAGTGTTTTTGTACTGTATACTGATTTATGCATGACTTATGACATGACTACCAGCTAATGTAAAATTATTTAGTATCATGTTTCCTAC
This sequence comes from Xyrauchen texanus, assembly GCF_025860055.1. Classification (NCBI taxonomy): domain Eukaryota; kingdom Metazoa; phylum Chordata; class Actinopteri; order Cypriniformes; family Catostomidae; genus Xyrauchen; species Xyrauchen texanus. Next base: position 41,917,886 of record NC_068306.1, on the reverse strand, counting down.
CAAATGAATCCTTGTGTGACATCCTGCACAATGATGTATATATATGATTTTGACAGCATGCATTGTATGCTTGCTATATTAATCAGAACATAAAGGGGCTTAAACAAACCCCAATCATGCTAATGAGTCAGCTTCCAAACAAAGGAACATTTCCCACTTGGAAATTGCACCTTTCTCATTGGTCAAGCCAGACTCGAGAGGAGGGACCTCCAGCAGAAGTTAAAAGACACGTCCAGCCTCTTACTCTCTCTCTTTCCCCCGACTCTCTCTTCCATCTGCTGCTGGTCGTGCCGACCCTGAGGTTGCAGGCCAGCAGGCCTCAAAACCTCAAGCCATGTGCAACTACCTAGACCATAGAGTCAATGAAGAAAATGATTGCAACTTGAACACCATCGACTCGAGGAACCATCAAGACGTTCTCCTGCGACTGCATCCGGGCTCTCTCAACAGCCAAGGCAGTAGCTAACTGAACCTATGTTTAGTATAAGAGGTAAACCCCTTTGTAACAAAAGGTGCTTTTTAATTACGAACTTGATGGTCCTCTCAAATGGTCAAATTATTCTTTTCAAAGCTGCATTTCCCCTATTCTGTTCCGCTTTAATTTTATTTTAATGTATGAGTGTTTCGTGTGTATGTATTTACTTAGATTACTTATGTGTTCGTATTATAGTGAAATACATTTTTTTGTGTACATTCTTGCGAGTTGATTCTGGTCTGCTTGTAAATCAATGTAAATTTAACGATTCGATAACAGCAACATTCTAAGAAAGAGTTATTTTTTGTGTGGCCATGAAAAATATTCTTTCTGACAATTGATAGACAATCAATATTTCGTGTTCGTTGGACGAACCGATACATTTTATGTAATGTTAATTCAGCTACCTCAAGTTGATTTTATTAGCGAGTTATGATTAATTATTCATGGTTCACTTTTAAATATATTTTGACTGTTGTATATTTTGATAAATAATCTCATCCCTGTTTCTAAAAGATTTCACTTCAAACTATACCTATGTGTGTAATATTATTGTCAATAAGCCATGAGAATAATATTACTCCAATAAGAGAATTAATCATAATTCTCTTATTAAAGATAATTCCCTACAGTAGAAATTGTGAGCTGATGCAACAAGACACTGTATTACATTGAATTAAAATTTTAATCTAGTTATTTGTCATTTATTTAAATTATAACGGTTGTCAAACGTGACTGATTCCATTATAAATTTCCATACATAGTAATGTAGAAATAGGACTGTTTAATTTAATTCCTAACTCACACATACTGTTTCCCTTACAAATAATGGTAATGTACACGACAGTTTAATCCGTGCAGTGAACATTTATCATACCAATTCGCTACATATATTGGTGTGAGAATCTTGGCACTTTAACCTTTTTTTCTGCCCTGTGGAACGCACTGACGTTCATATGCATCGATGAAACTGTTTTTAATAGTGTTGACACAGATCACCAATCATTGGTGTTGGTTGCTATGGTGACGAAAGTTCACGGAAAGTCCAAAAGAGACCCTTCCGGAGCAATTTACCGCACATGCACAACCTGCCGATGCCATATTGTAAACAGAGTACAGCTAAGCTAATAGCATAACAAACACTGCTAAACTAACCAGTTATTGAACTTTCATTTAAACCCCTAAATACACTACAATAGTTTATGATGCTGATGCTTGAGTGAACAGTTGAATATATTCCGATACGATGTGTCGGATGTGCGTTGTGTGTTAACCCTGAAATTTTGTTTTATAATAATGTGAAACTTGATTATTCTCTTCCGATTGAGTTTCAAATATGGCTGAATTTGAGGGGCTGCATGATGTTAGCCAATCAGAACAGTGAGCGTTTACATTGAAATTTAAAGAAGATGCTGAGGACAAACCCGAGCATTTGAGACAGAGGGCCAGAGACAGGGTGGAAAATGATCATGTATTATTAAACTATGGAGCAAAAAATGACATTATCATTGGGCCTCAGGGAAGATACAAAAATTATAAATAAAAAAAAATAGCATTTCATGACCCCATAAATAAAACATTTTATTACATGTTTAAAACTATAATCACCTAAATGAAGAGTGAAACAAAAAAAACTATTTAATTATTTATTGTGTCAAAATGACTTCTACAAATTAAAATTAAATTCACACCATATAATCTATATATTTTTTTTGTTACAGTTGTACTGATAAAAAAGTGGACAAATTAATAAGTTGGTGGGGGGGTCATTTCCAATCAAGCTGTAATTTTGCTATATATGCAAATGTGTGAAAATGTTATGTACTTGTGTGTATTTAGGTTACATAAAATGTTAACTATGAAATTAACCTTAGCAAGACAAAGGCTTCTGTCATTTTATTTCAAAAACATTAAAAATGTAATTTCCAATGACACTGTGGTGGGAATTTTTGTGTATGAATTTATCAACAAATACGGCATAAATGTCCTGTGATTCATGTACATACAGGTTTGAACATTGTTAATTGACAAATAAAAACATGAAGTGTTTGAAAAATGCTTTATCAATACTATATTTTCTAGAAGTCCACAGTGCTAGAAGTGCCTGAAGTTGCAGAAACACTCAGATACTGCACAGTAAGCAGTAGGATAGTATTGCATTCTGAATATGCAGTAGCTAATGTGAAAGTTGAGAGATATGTTTACCCGCCGCTGTTCGGGAGGTGGAACACCAGCAGGGTGGTGACAGACGCATTGAGGCGCAGTTGAGCGAGAGTTTCTGGGTTCATATAGAGAGGAGCTGTATCAATCTGATTCTGAAGCAGAGTAGAAACTGAAGCAGTGCCAGACGATGACACAGATGGCAGCCATAATGAAGAGGAGGAGCGCAGAGCTGCCTGTGAACATCACACATACACATGCACACACACATATGTGAAAAGAACTTTAAACACAAATCAACAAAACCTGAGTGCTAACAAGCACTTTCATGGGGTTTTAATCTGAAATAAATTATCCACCATGATGAGTATTAATGGATTCTACGGAGTATACCTTGGTTTCACAAACCATTAACATTTGGTTTTGTTGTTCATAACACCATTTTTAAATTTGAAGAATTATATTGCTTGGTGCTCCATCTCATTCAGGAACATACAAAACAATACCCTTCTCTAATTTAACTGGCATTAAATTAATTTCAAATTTGAAAACACATCAACGTACCCCAAGATTGTGGAAGACGCTGTCCTGTTTGTTACCGAATACTCCTCCATACATCGTGAAATCATCGACACTCAACTGAATGAGACATGGAGACAATTCAACCAATCAAAATCACAAAATATTACATCTGTAATAACATAAAGGCAACATGAAATGCACAAGATTTATATAGCACTACATGCATGTGCGATATGTTTGTTGTGTATGTGGATGGTGCCAGAGAATTCTAGTGTTGTTGATGTGGCAGCACTGGCTTCATGGCTCACTCAAGAGATGCATTTCACAACAGCATGCAAAGACTGCTTCACATGTCTCTCTTTATGAAAGGAGAAGCTGTGATGTGCATACTTTATCCTGCAGGAAGAGCAGCAGGTTATGTGGTGTAGTGCTCATAGCTCTGTTCAGATATGACTCCAGCTCATCCACTGACACTGTGTGACCCGCTGAAGGAGCATTCACAGGAGACAGGACAAACCTACACAATAAACATATTAATACCAGACAGTCCTTTAATAATAAAACAAAAGAATACAAAACTACAGAATTAAACCATTACAGTCTCAAAAACCTAGCGAGCTGTCTACCTAGGCACGTCAGTAGCCTTCCTGCTCTAATAAACACCATCAACACTCATGTCTGCAGTGCAATGTACACGCGATGATTATGATGATAAACACTGATATGAAATAATTACATATGTGGTTTAGTAGAAGTTTTAAATATTGAAAGCTTGTGTATGTGTAATTTGAGGCTTTTTCAGTACTGGACAGCGACCGTGTCATTCAAGCTAGCAGACAGCCAATGCTAAAGGTCTCAAATATCCATCATTAAAATCAACACAAATAAACTATCGGACATTTACCCGTCACTCGCCCACGCCACCAGAGGCACCTGCTCATCACCCTGCACCGCGGCGAGCACACACACAAACGCAAGCAAATTCATCCTGCCCTTAACGGAGAGCGTCCTCACAGCGGCAATCTTCCGCGCGACGAGCAGTAACGTTATCACCAGCAATCTTCTTCTTTCTGTTTAATGACGAATCGCAAACCAACGTGTATAGGTGAATACCGCCACCTACTTTACCGGAGTGTATAACATCATGGTTTTTTCATACGTCAGGTTACACAAAGTTATTTTTTTTTATTGCAGAATTTACATACAAACATGGCAACATATAATCTACAACTTCAGTATAAGGATATATAGAAAACAGTCAGAGGAACAGCTCTTAATAAAATGAAAAATAAAATGAAATTATTGCAATTGGATTGCTGTATCCAATTATGTACAGTATGTCACACCAAAATATATGTACCAGGTTGCATGAGAAAAAAAAACATGGTCCATAATTTCAACATCATTTTCACAAAATTGTGCATGCATTATCATTAATACCAAAGTGAATTCTAAGTAATTCTTTAGAGGGGTAAATGTTGTTCATAACTTTGAAGCGTGTTTCTTTCATTTTGGGGGGTATAGGAAGTGTTAAATACATTTGTATGGGGGTTAAGATGGGCAAGGAGGAGGCGAGAACTGGCTTGTAAATATAAATAATAATTTAATGAAAACTTAAACCAAAACACACAAACATAAACACACATGACGGACATTCATTCATTCATTCATTTTCATTTTCTTTCATTCTCTCTCTCGCTCTCTCTCTCTCTCTCTCTCTCTCTCTCTCTCTCTCTCTCTCTCTCTCTCTCTCTCAATTCAATTCAATTCAAAATTGCTTTATTGGCATGACTGTACACAATACAATATTGCCAAAGCTTGGAATACATAGAATAATTATAAAGACATCAAAATAATCAAATATTATAACATAACTTAAATTTATATGTACAAATTAAATTAATTGTACAAATTAAAATAAAATAAAAATAATAATTAGAACAGTTTATGAACATTTCAAAAATCTGTGAACAATGTAGTGTTCAGTGTGTAAGTGTTTGCGTGTGTGTGTGTGTGTGAGCGCATCAATGATTAGTCGTCGACTCTCTCTTTTTGTGACAAGCATCAATGTATAGTATGATACAATCTCTTTTTTCACCTAATAAATGTTGAAATTGTGTTTTGTTGTCTAATTTGATGAAGTTAGGGCAAAGTATTTCAAATTTAGTATAAAAAGTCCCTCTAATGTCCTCATAGTTGGGGCAGCTGGTGAGGAAGTGTTGCTCTGTCTCCACTTCTCCCTGCTCACAGTACGGGCAGATGCGTCTCTCTCTGGGCAGCCATTTCTGTCTGTATCTGCCTGTCTCTACAGTCAGAGTGTGATTGCTCAGTCTGTACCTCGTCATCCTTCTTCTTAATTTACAGTCTTTCACTGTACTCAGGTATTCTGCGCTTGTGTAGTCTCTATTTAGGGCCAAATAACATTCCAGTTTACTTTGTTTTTCTGTTGATTCAGTCCAATAGGTCAGGTAATTCTCTTGTTGTGCTTTTATCATGTGGTTGGGCCGGATTGTGTGGATGAGGGTGTCCGTGTCCTGAGGCTGATTATTGTTAGTCGTGTTAGTCTGTTTGTGGAGCCTCAAGACCAGCTGGATGATGGGACTCTTCTCAGCATTCATTTCATGGTTTTTAAGGGCTTTAAAATGATAAGAGTTGGGGTCACTCAGTTTTAGATGTTTCCAAAATTTGATGGCTCGTTTCTCAATGTGGATTAATAGAGGGTATTGGCCTAATTCTGCCCTGCATGCCTTGTTCGGTGTGTTCCTCTGTACTCTCAGGATACTCTTACAGAACTCTGTGTGCAGGGCTTCAATCGGATTTTTGTCCCATTTGTCAAATTGGTGATTTAAGAGAGGACCCCAAACTTCACTGCCATATAGTGCAATTGGTTCAGTGACTGACTGGAATATTTTGAGCCAGATTCTGATTGGTATTTCAATTTGGATAGATTTTTTAATGGCATAGAAGAACCTTCTTGCTTTCTCTTTCAGTTCATTCATGGCCAAGTTGAGGTTTCCGTTTGCACTGAATTTCAGCCCAACGTAAGTGTAGTTTGTAGTATGATCAATTTTGGTCGTACCAAGGGTGAAATTGTGTCTCTTTCCCTGACATCTGGGTCTTTTCTGAAACATTAGTACTTTGGTTTTAGTTGGGTTAATGGTCAGGGCCCAGGTCTGACAGAACTGATGCAGGAGGTCCAGGTTCTGCTGTAGACCCTCTTCTGTTGGAGACAGCAGGACCAGATCATCTGCATACAGCAGGAACTTTATAGTGGAGTCATGTAGTGTGAGACCAGGAGCTGCTGATTGTTCTAGGAGTTTCGCCAATTCGTTAATGTAAATATTGAAGAGGGTCGGTGATAGTGGGCAGCCCTGTCTCACACCCCGCCCTTGAGTGAAGAACTCTGTTTGTTTATTGCCAATTTTAATTGCACATTGATTGTTTGAGTACATTGTTTTTATAATTTTGTATGTTTTGCCCCCGATACCTGATTCTAGAAGTTTAGAAAGAAGACCTTCATGCCAAATCGAATCAAAGGCCTTCTGGAAATCTACAAAGCAAGCAAATATTTTTGTTTTGTCAATCAGGGTATGTAGGGTGAAGATATGGTCTGATGTTCTAAAATTTGGTAAGAATCCAATCTGACTTTTGCTCAGGACATTGTGCTCGGTAAGGAAGTGAACGAGTCTTGTGTTGATGATGCTGCAGAACATCTTCCCCAGATTACTGCTCACACAGATGCCTCTGTAATTGTTGGGGTCTGATTTGTCTCCACTCTTGAATATGGGCGTTATGAGTCCTCTATTCCAGGTGTCAGGGAAATGACCAACACTGTCCAAGTTGAACAGTTTCATTATGGCCGATCTGAATTTGGGGTTTATATTTTTAATCATTTCGTTAAGGATGCCGTCTGGTCCTCTCGCCTTTTTTGTTGGCAGAGCCTGTATTATATCCATCAGCTCTTTTTCTGTGATTGGGTAATCTAGTGGATTTTGGTGTTTGCCAATTATGTTTTATATATGGTTTAATTTTTCATATATTTGTGTTTGAACAACTTTATAGCAAATTAGACATGAATATAAAACAAAGTGATTTTTCCAGGTGTCTCCATCTTGTATATTAATTTGTTCATGTTTCGTTTTATTCAGGAGGTTCCAGTTGTCCCAGAAACTGTTTGAATGGACCGATTCTTCAATAGTTTGGAGCTGATTTTGGATGTACTGTTCTTTCTTCTTTCTGAGTGTATTTTTATATTTTTTAAGCTCCTCACAATATCCATCCATCCATCCATCCATCTTCAACCGCTTATCCGAAGTCGGGTCGCGGGGGCAGCTGCTCCAGCAGGGGGCCCCAAACTTCCCTATCCCGAGCCACATTAACCAGCTCTGACTGGGCGACCCCAAGGCGTTCCCAGGCCAGTGTGGAGATGTAATCTCTCCACCTAGTCCTGGGTCTTCCCCGAGGCCTCCTCCCAGCTGGACGTGCCTGAAACACCTCCCTAGGGAGGCGGCCAGGGGGCATCCTTACCAGATGCCCAAACCACCTCAACTGACTCCTTTCAACGCAAAGGAGCAGCGGCTCTACTCCGAGCTCCTCACGGATGACTGAGCTCCTCACCCTATCTCTAAGGGAGAAGCCCGCCACCCTTCTGAGGAAGCCCATTTCGGCTGCTTGTACTCGCGACCTAGTTCTTTCGGTCATGACCCAACCTTCATGACCATAGGTGAGGGTAGGAACAAAAATTGACCGGTAGATCGAGAGCTTTGCCTTTCGGCTCAGCTCTCTTTTCGTGACAACGGTGCGATAGAGCGAGTGCAATACCGCCCCTGCTGCCCCGACTCTCCGGCCAACCTCCCGCTCCATTGTCCCCTCACTCGTGAACAAGACCCCGAGGTACTTGAACTCCTTCACTTGGGGCAAAACCTCATTCCCTACCTGGAGTACGCACTCCATTGGTTTCCTGCTGAGAACCATGGCCTCAGATTTAGAGGTGCAAATCCTCATCCCAGCTGCTTCACACTCGACTGCCAAGCGATCCAGTGAGAGCTGAAGGTCACGGACCGATGATGACATGAAGACAACATCATCTGCAAAAAGCAGCGATGAGATCCCCAGCCCACCGAACCGCACACCTTCCCCACCCGACTACGCCTCGATATCCTGTCCATGAATATCACAAACAGGATTGGTGACAAAGCGCAGCCTTGGCGGAGACCAACCCCCACATGGAATGAACGCGACTTTGTGCCGAGGACCCGGACACAGCCCTCGCTTTGGACGTACAGGGATTGGATCAGCCCTAAGAAGGGACCCCCCACCCCGTACTCCAGCAGCACCTCCCACAGTCTCTCCCGGGGACCCGGTCATACGCCTTCTCCAGATCCACAAAACACATGTAGACCGGATGGGCATACTCCCAGGCCCCCTCCAGGATCCTTGTGAGAGTAAAGATCTGGTCCGTCGTTCCACGGCCAGGACCGAAAACCGCATTGTTCCTCTTCAATCTGAGGTTCGACAATCGGCCGAACCCTCCTCTCCAGCACCTTGGAGTAAACTTTACCAGGGAGGCTGAGAAGTGTGATACCCCTGTAGTTGGCACACACTCTCTGATCCCCCTTTTGAAGAGGGGAACCACCACCCCGTTCTGCCACTCCTTAGGCACTGTCCCAGATTTCCACGCAATGTTGAAGAGGCGTGTCATCCATGACACCCCCTCCACATCCAGAGCTTTCAGCATTTCTGGTCGGATCTCATCAATCCCCGGGGCTTTGCCACTGCGGAGTTGTTTGACTACCTCAGTGACCTCCCCCAGGGAAATAGAATCTGATCCCCCATCATCCTCCGGCTCTGCCTCTACTATAGAGGGCGTGTTGGGCTTTAGGAGTTCTTCAAAGTGTTCCTTCCACTGCCCAATAACCTCCTCGGTTGAGGTCAACAGCGTCCCATCTTTGCTGTATACAGCTTGAATGGTTCCCCGTTTCCCCCTCCTAAGGTGGCGGACGGTTTTCCAGAAGCACTTTGGTGCGGACCGAAAGTCCTTCTCCATGGCTTCTCCGAACTTTTCCCACACCCACTGCTTTGCCTCCCTCACGGCCGAGGCCGCAGTCCTTCGGGCCTGTCGGTACCTTGCAACTGCCTCCGGAGACCTCCGGGACAACAAATCCCGGAAGGCCTCTTTCTTCAGTCGGACGGCTTCCCTGACCACCAGTGTCCACCACGGTGTTCGAGGGTTACCACCCCTTGCGGCACCTAAAACCTTGAGGCCGCAGCTCTCCACCGCGGCTTCGGCAATGGAAGCTTTGAACATTGCCCACTCTGGTTCAATGTGCCCAACCTCCACAGGGATGCCTGAAAAGCTCCGCCGGAGGTGTGAGTTGAAGATCTCGCGGACAGGGACCTCCTCCAAACGTTCCCAGTTCACCCGCACTACTCGCTTGGGCTTCCCAGGTCTGTCCAGAGTCTTTCCCCACCCCCTGACCCAACTCACCACCAGATGGTGATCGGTTGACAGCTCTGCCCATCTCTTTACCCGAGTGTCCAAAACATATGGCCTCAGATCCGACGACACGATTACAAAATCGATCATCGACCTTCGGCCTAGGGTGCTCTGGTACCACGTACACTTATGAGCATCCTTATGTTCGAACATGGTGTTTGTTATAGATAATCCATGACTAGCACAGAAATCCAATAACAAACATCCACTTGAGTTCAGATCAGGGAGGCCGTTCCTCCCAATCACGCCTTTCCAGGTGTCCCTGTCATTTCCCACATGTGCGTTGAAGTCACCCAGCATCACTATGGAGTCCCCTACTGGGGCCCTATTCAGGACTCCATTCAGGGTCTCCAAGAAGGCCGAATACTCTGAACTGCTGTTTGGTGCATATGCACAGACAACAGTCAGAGTTTTCCCCCCCACAACCTGTAGGCGTAGGGAGGCGACCCTCTCGTCCACCGGGGTAAACTCCAACGTAGTGCCGCTCAGCCGGGGACTCGTGAGTATCCCCACACCCGCCCGTCGCCTCACACCCTGGGAAACTCCAGAGAAGAATAGAGTCCATCCCCTATCCAGGAGTACGGATCCAGAGCCAAAACTGTGCGCCGATGTAAGCCCCACCAGATCCAACTGGTAACGCTCCACCTCCCTCACTAGTTCCGGCTCCTTCCCCCCCAGTGAGGTGACATTCCACGTCCCCAGAGCAAGCCTTTGCTGCCCGGGTCTGGTCCGTCAAGGCCCACGGCCTTCACTGCCGCCCATATGGCAGCGCACCCGACTCCTGCGGTTCCTCCAATGGGTGATGGGCCCAAGGGATGTAGAGGGGGGGTTCCACGTTGCTTCTTCGGGCTGTGCCCGGCCGGGCTCCGTGACAAGCCCGGCCACCAGGCGCTCGCCGACGAGCCCTCCATCTGGGCCTGGCTCCAGACAGGGGCCCCGGGCTTCCTCCGGGCAGGGTAACTCCTCCTCTTGCCGTTTTATCCATGAGTCATTTTGAACCATTCTTAGTCTGGCCCCTCACCTGAGACCACTTTGCCTTGGGAGACCCTACCAGGAGCACATGGCTCCAGACAACACAACCCTCAGGATCATAAGGGCACACAAACCTCTCCACCACGATAAGGTGCTGGTTCCCGGAGAGGCTCCTCACAATAATGAAGACGTAAATCTGAATCGTTTCCTCACAATAATGAAGACGTAAATCTGAATCGTCTGGTTGTCTGTGTTTTTGTTTTGCAAGCTGTCTTAAATTTTTCTTTATTCTTTTACAATCTGGATCAAACCATTTTTCATTCATTTGTTTTTGCTTGTGATTTTTCTTAGTGGTTTTAAGATTAGATATTGTTGCCAGATAATCAAATATGTAATTGATGTTTTCTACAGCCAGATTTACGCCTTCTTCATTATGAGGATAATCATATTCTATGAAGTTATCATAAGTAAGCACACTTGGGGGTGGTCAAATGCGGTCAGGTATTTTTCAGTGCTGTTTTGAGCCCATCTGTAAATCTTTTTGATGTTGTACAGCTTACTGGGTTGTGGGCATATGTTAATATTTTCTTTCCTTTTTAGTGTAGCGAATCAGCTCTATATTCTTCCACCATTAGGTAGCGAATCAGCTCTATGAAATATTAATAATCAATCATAACTTGTTATAATTAATTATGAATATTTGGATCAGTTAATCGGGTTAACTTGATGTAGCTACATTAACATTACAACCAAATACTCGGTTCATCCCGTGAACACTCAATTTTGGTTATTAATTAATTAATTAATAGAAATGTACATTTCCGGGCAAGGGAAATGTCTTTCTTACTAAGTATTAAGAGCAAGTAGTCAAAATCTATGATTAGTGACTTTAGATATGAGCTTGAGACACAGACAACTTTACATGTGACATGAACAAGACTTTATTAACTAGACTAAACATTTAAACTACTCTAACATACATATACATACATTCATACAGTTTACCAAGGGAAAGAGGGCTGAAGCAGAATACAGGAAGGCAAGAAGTTATAGCATTGTTTGAAGTTCAGCAGATCAACAGCCTGAGCAAACCATCATATTAGTTCTGACACGCCCTTTTTAGAAAGGGGTTAAGGATACTTAATGTATCAAATAATGAGACTAAGTTTGATACTTGCATGTCCCATTTGAATTAAACTGTCCTGATGCAATTTGTTGAGGCTCCAGTTGATCTTTGATGATGTTGTCTTGATGAGAGAGAACCAGTGGGAGTCAGAGAATCTTTGGTGAATGGAAAGTCAAGGCCGTAGCCTGGCACACGCTTGGGAGTCCTTGGGGCCTTCTAGTTTGGCATCATTCAGCGAGAGAGTGAGAGAGCACAAGGCTCAGAGGGCAAGAGAGGCAAGAGAGGCAGGAAGCAAGAGAGGCTAAGAGAGCGAAGATAAGAGAGAGGGCTAAGAGAGGGCTAAGAGATAAGCGAATAAGAGGGAGCGAGGAAGTGGGCGCAGCAATTTTATACCCTCAGGAAACAGGTCCCACCTCTCATTGGCTCGACCAATGAGAAGGGTTTGGGTTCCAGGCGGGAATTTGGTTTATTGCTCTTTGTTCTCACATTTCTCATTGCATGTGCAAGAAAGAAAACTAGGAAATATACTTGTAATACTAATATGTTGTTGTTATCGACATATCATGTACACAGTCATTTCAATCTTCAAAATACCAAGTTATAGAGACCAAATATGCCACACATATGATTTTGGTTAACCATAGTATGCAAAGTCTGAAACATTAACCCATTAGTTTGCAAGAAAACATAGATCAAGCACATTTAAGGGAAAATGTGAGATGGCACATTAGATACATGTCAATATTTATCACATGGATATATAGAATATATATATAGGATTAACAGGGTTCATTTCTCTTTCTCAGTAAGAGAATGAAGTGAGGGTCAGCACTTCTCTGAACATTCCTTTGGAGGTCGTAAAATTCTCCTTCCATTGGGACAGGAGAATGATTCCTTTGTCAAGGCTCATTTGCATGTTTATGACAGTAAGAGATTTTGGGCTGAATGACTCAAAAGATAGTAAAACATCGCGTAATATCATTCTACAGAGATCTTATATTCGAATTCAGCTCGGACAAATCGTAAGGTTTAATTTGATACCAAGAAAGGTATATTTGGTACCTTTAAAAGTGGGTTTAACATTCTTACACTCAGGCTATTAAATATAAAGCCTCTTATTAGATATAATGAGTTCTCCTACACTACTAAACAATTCTACTAATTTTGATCTACACCAAAATACATAGCACACAGGGATTACAACATATTTCATTAAAACTAAGCCCTTTTAGGCTTTATAAGAAAGACACACATTTTTACGTTCAAAAGATTCCCCCTTCCTGTCCACACGATAAGCACGTGGTGAGCATGCGGATGTCACATGCGATTCTCTGTCAATAGTTCATTGTCTCTTTGTCAATACATTTATTGTGCTTGTGGAGACTGGTTGGCGCTATTTCAGTAATTAGGGGAGTTTTTAACAGTAAGTTCTTGTTTGTTCGTGAATCTGTTAAGGCCACTGATCCTTCATTGATTCCCCCAGTCGCTATATTAGATACACAGTAATTTGGCTGTGATCTGATAGGGGTGTGTGTCTCTGTGTCTCTGTGTCTGTCTGTCTGTCTGTCTGTCTCTCTGTCTATCTCTCTCTCTCTCTCTCTCTCTCTCTCTCTTAAACCGTCGTCACCGGCCGCCTTTATCCCTCGCGCGCCCAATCAGGCCGATTGGGGACCGGCCGTACGACATTCTGGCCCGGCCCCGCCCCCCTCTGCTCCACAACATTGTTCTTAGTCTGATAGTGATACAGGTAATTTGTCAATATTAAAGTCCATCCTGAGAAGAAAATCCAGTCCAGTCCTGACCCAGGACTTCAACCAATTTATTTTTGAGGTTCCATTAAGACAATCAAAGCCCTCCATCCTTTATATCTTTACCATACTACTTTTTATCAGATAATGAGGTCTGTTTCTCCAAATGAAGATAGAATTGATTTTGTTAATGGATTTGATCAATTTGTGTGGGATGGCATTGGAGTAGGCTGGGTAAACACATCTTGACAAACATTCCATTTTAGTTAGATAAATTTGACCAAGTATTGATAGGTCTCTTTGAAGCCATACATTTAGTTTTGACTTACATTCTTTAATTTTATTTTCTACATTTAGAGATTGTCTTTGTTTTTGGTCCATTGAAAGGTAAATTCCCAAGTATTTGATTTTACAAATTTTTAGGGATATTACAAATTTCTGTCAATGATGTGTCATGTACAGTGAACAGTTCACATTTCTATAGTTATTTTGCTATAGTTATTGGAATTATTATTATTATTGGCTGATGATGATGTCTGTGCCAAGTACATTACATTTTTTAATATCATTACAGTTTTTTAGGTAGATTGCTAGCATTTCTGTAGCTAAAATGAACAGATATCCTTGGGGGATACCCACATCAACCTTAAAGCTTGGGGTTATCTATGAGCCTGGTATCTTTCCCAGGTTTTGGAATTGAGATGATAATCCCATGTCTCATTGTGGGTGGAAGGACACAGGTTTCAAATATTTCAGTAAAAACTTGGTGCAGTAGTTCTCTTATATCTATCCAAAAATGCTTATAAAAGTCACCTGTGAGACCATCTGAGCCAGGAGCTTTGTTAAGAGAGAGGCGACCAATTACTGCATCAAGTTCTGCCATCGTTATTTAATTATCACATGTTTGTCTGAAACCTTTTCTACTTTGGGAATATGTTTCACTATATCCTTTAAGAATGCATAACAGTCCTCTTTGAAATATCTAGAGCTTTAAAGCTGGATATAAAATTTCAGGATTTCTGAAGAGATCAATTTGTTATTTTAAGGATCTGACGCTATTTTTTCCTTGTCGTTTATTTTCAAGGCCCAAAAAATATGCTGAATTCCCCCCATCCACTTAGCTCTAGATCTAATAAAAGCTCCTTGAGCTTTTCGACTGTAAATTTCATCTAATTTAGGTTGAAGATGTAATATTTTCTGACTATTATCTTCGGTAGGGTTAGATTTAATGCAGTATATATTTAATTGTTTAATAATATCCAATTCTTGCTTTTCAATATTTATTTTCAATATTTTACTAAATTAAATGCTAACTTGGCGTATTTTATATTTTAGGAATTCCCACTTGGTAGGAGCTGTTAGCTCCTCGAAATTAATAATTTCTTGAATAATTAATGTAATTTGTCATTAACAGAATGTTACGCTTTAAACTGAATACAGCAAAAAACAAACACATTTTTAAAATTTTTTTTAATCGATGAATTACCTGAACTGTATTAGAATAATAGTAGGAGTTTTTCCTACTTTCCCTTTTAAAGTAGCCAAACCCTGAGCATACTATTTAAATCAGAACTCACTTGTAATCAGTATTCAAGGAAGTTTTTATTTATCATTTTGTATATCATGTGCAATGTTGTATTCCACTTTTCTTTAAATAATGTAATTAACTTGTTCTTCTCTGTGTGTGTGTGTGTGTGTGTGTGTGTGTGTGTGTGTGTGTGTGTGTGTGTGTGTTTATGTCCTTTACTATCCTGTCCTGTATATCCATTTTTCACTCAAACGTTTATCTCGCTTGAATCTCTACCTCTTGCCCATTCCATTCTTTCTCTTCCTTAACCAAAAACAAACTGGCCTGCCATCCCTCAGTGCTGCTGCTCTGCTTGATGCTTTGCTTGCTCGCACCACAAATGCAATCTTACCCAAATGCAATCTTACCCAAATGCAATCTTACCCAAATGCAATCTTATTCAAATGCAAAATGCAAATGCACAATCCCAAACGCATGTGCAAGCTTTAAAATAATGCGCCAGAACCAATATTCTTTGAACCCCAAAAACTCTTTGAAAACCCAAATATTGCACAAAGTGAACATCAAACCCAGGTGAGAACAGTGAACTATAGATTCAGAAAGAGTGAAAGAGAAATTTCCAGATTTCACTACGTTGGAATATCAACACTTTTAAAATACACAATCATTTTTTGATTAACCTAACTACACATTAATTAATTTAGTGTTGTTATATATCAAATATTTTACTTTTCTGTATTTCTGATTCATAAAGGCATTTTCTTTGTGTTCTATTTCAAGTATTAGTAAATATCAATATTTTTATCCATTACTCAAACATATTTGCTTGATTGCCAGTGTTGAAACATCACCATGCCAAGAAAAGGAAAGAGGAGTGAATCTCAGAAACAGCACAGAAAGCTAGACGCTTCATTTGGCCCCAGTAGCAGTACCTACTCTGTATCAGGTATGAATGATGCAAACCCGTATGTTCTGTCTGTTGCAGCATCCCATTGTCAAAGCAATCCTAGGTACAATATTTACTCCAGAGGCCGCCAGTGTACTTGCAATTCCTTGATGTTTCTAGCTGTCCATAATGAACGTAGTGAGCTAACCAGTTTAGAATTAGATTGCATTTCACAGAAAGGTGATGCAGTTTACACTTGTGTTAAACAAACCCCGTGGAGCACAGGACAATTTGTGGATAATTTTTTAAACTTTGATGAGCTACCGAGCACAATTAAGACAAACTCAGACTGTTACAACATCCTGAAACATCCTCAGAGGTTTGGATTTCTAAGAGATACACCTGCACTAGGCGACTATGAAAATCTCGAGAATACTTTGCAATGTCTCAGAGATGATGTGAGTGATGCTTTGCTGCTGTGTGGTGGCTCTTGTATTGCTCAGGGAGGTTTGGTTATTTTGATTCTCACTGCAGAACACCAGAGGGCATGTCTGCTGATAAAAGCAAAGGTACGGCTGCAATGTTGACCTTTTTCTATTTAGAAGACATGATAGAGAGGCTGCTACTATTGTTTCAAGGGTGTTTCCATTTGAGAGACCAGGAACAATTTGATCTGCTACCTGTATCATTCATTAACATGATAACTGAAAGCTGTGTACATAGTGAAGTCTCCCTGAACTGCTGTGAGCTTGAACGTGATGTACAACCATCTGTCGCTTTTGAGGACATTGAACAATGTCAAACATTGTAATCTGTATCATCTTTGATCACAAATTGCATTTTACAATATATTCAAATAGAAAACTGTTCTTTTAAATTGTAAAAATAGTTCATAATATCACTGTTTACTGTATTTTGTTTCAAATAAATGCTGTCTTGGTGAGCAGAAGAGACTTCTTTTAATGGTAGTGTAGGTCTAAAATTCTTTATATAATTTATGTCTTTATGAAAATATACAGTCAGGTCCATAAATATTGGGACATCAACACAATTCTAATCTTTTTGGCTCTATACACCATCACAATGGATTTGAAATGAAACGAACAAGATGTGCTTTAACTGCAGACTTTCAGCTTTAATTTGAGGGTATTTACATCCAAATCAGGTGAACGGTGTAGGAATTACAACAGTTTGTATATGTGCCTCCCACTTTTTAAGGCAGGGGTTCTCAACCTTTTGCAAGCTGGGCCCCCCAAAGCTTGTTCATTGCAGTTGGGGCCCCAGTGCCCCCCGCCCCGCCCCATGCTTTATTGTTGTTATTATTATTATTATTATTATTATTATTATTATTATAATTGGCAGTAGCACCAGACTTCTAATGTGAGCTTGCAGGCATTATTATTATTATGAGTAGTAGTAGGCCTATCATCATTACTAGGCTATTGCTATATAATTATATGAGGTTACATGCTTTATTGTTGTTATTATTATTATTATTATTATTATAATTGGCAGTAGCACCAGACTTCTAATGTGAGCTTGCAGGCATTATTATTATGAGTAGTAGTAGGCCTATCATCATTACTAGGCTATTGCTATATAATTATATGAGGTTACATGCTTTATTGTTGTTATTATTATTATTATTATTATTATTATCAACATCAGTAGGCCTATTATCATTACTAGGCTATTGCTATAATTGGGAATTGGCACCAGACCTCTGATATTAATTTATGCTTTATTATTGTTATTATTACTAGGCCTAATAGTAGGCATCATCTGCATTTTTTACAGAAGCTTGCTGGTAGGTGATGTTAATCTGAGACCTGAGCCTGCTTTGCCTTGCAAAGATCCTCAATTCTTGGCTCAATGTTTGATAAACATAGCCTCAAATCATCCTCGATTTGTGCACGATTGCGGTGTTTCGTTTTGAGTGCAGTCATTTTTGAGAATCCTGCCTCACACAAATATGTCAACGCGAAAGGAAGGAGAATCTTCAAGGCGACGTCACAGAGTTCAGGGTATTCCTGCATCAATGCTGCCCAGAATAACAAAAGAGGGCAGGAGCTAAAGAGTTCCTTCAGTCTACTGTCACTCTTCAGCTCAATAAGCTGTTCCTGCATATCAATTGATAGCTCGTTTGCTGTGCACACAAACGGATCTCGAACCCATGCAAAAGAGCGATAATCCTCTTTAAAGTACGTCGCAAATTGTTTTCTCATTGCTGACAGGTGCTCAGACGCTGATTGAAATTGGGAGGAGAAATCGTGTGACATGCCTGCATCAGTGATAAAGTCTGCAAGGCTGGGGAACATGTTGCAGTTCCCTCGACTGATACGGCCATGCCAGAGGTCTAGTTTTTGTGTGAAGGCGTGCACTTTGTCTGCAAGGAGCAAAATATGAGTTTCGCGGCCTTGCAAAGACAGGTTGAAATCAAACAAATGAGCGCCGTTTTCTAAAGTCTATGAGCGCAGCACACACAAATAAACTAAATTGACATACTGCAGTTAAATTTCAAAATGTGGTGTTTTTATATTTATAACATTTGAATACAGTTCAGCAACATACATCACACGACCTGACGACCAAGAGAGCTGGCAATTGACCATCACTTAATTTACCATCACCTCACGATTGAAAATGTGACACTGATTTCATATGACAGTTCAACAAACAAGTTAATAATATTAAGTCACTTACATTTTAGACGTAATAATGACTGTTTTGGTCTATTTTAGCAGCGAAAATAGATCCGATGAATCCAAACAAAGATCACAGCATAGCCATAGCACATCTCACAGCAATACTCAATCGTGTTTTGAATGATTCAGTGTTGTGAACAAATCGGTTGAGTCAAAGATTCAATGACCCATTCACAAACCTCTGTCTCATTCTTGATGAATCGGCCGTTTGAACGAATCGTTTGAATGAACGACTCAATGACTCGCTTAATGAAACCGCTTATCACCTGCATTTGCGCTCACAATCGACAAACCAATCAAATTTGTTCAAAACTTTTTTTTTTTAATCAGTCCAAACACATTTTAATTTTTATTCAGGAGTTATGTATATACAAAACTATAACTTTTTATGACAGTAGTTTAGTGATAAAAAAAATGTGCCCCAAAAATTATTTTTCCCAGTTTTTTTCCCCTTCCATCGTAGCCTACTCGAGCCCCCCCCGGGAGAGTGTCCCCCCGGTTGAGAACCACTGTTTTAAGGGACCAAATGTAATGGGACAATTGGCTGCTCAGCTGTTCCATGGCCAGATGTGTGTTATTCCCTCATTATCCCATTTACAAGGAGCAGATAAAAGGTCCAGAGTTCATTTCAAGTGTGCTATTTGCATTTGGAATCTGTTGCTGTCAACTCTCAATATAAGATCCAAAGAGATGTCACTATCAGTGAAGCAAGCCATCATTAGGCTGAAAAATCAAAACAAACCCATCAGAGAGATAGCAAAAACATAGGTGTGGCCAAATCAACTGTTTGGAACATTCTTAAAAAGAAAGAACGCACTGGTGAGCTCAGCAACACCAAAAGACCCGGAAAACCACGGAAAACAACTGTGGTGGACGACCAAAGAATTCTTTCCCTGGTGAATAAAACACCCTTCACAACAGTTTTCCAGATCAAGAACACTCTCCAGGAGGTAGTTGTATGTGTGTCAAAGTCAACAATCAAGAGAAGACTTCACCAGAGTGAATACAGAGGGTTCACCACAAGATGTAAACCATTGGTGAGCCTCAAAAACAGGAAGGCCAGATTAGAGTTTGCCAAACAACATCTAAAAAAGCCTTCACAGTTCTGGAACAACATCCTATGGACATATGAGACAAAGATCAACTTGTACCAGAGTGATGGGAAGAGAAGAGTATTGAGAAGGAAAGGAACTGCTCATGATCCAAAGCATACCACCTCATCAGTGAAGCATGGTGGTGGTAGTGTCATGGCGTGGGCATGTATGGCTGCCAATGGAACTGGTTCTCTTGTATTTATTGATGATGTGACTGCTGACAAAAGCAGCAGGATGAATTCTGAAGTGTTTCGGGCAATATTATCTGCGCTTCACAGTACAGATGGACAATGACCCGAAGCATACTGCAAAAGCAACCAAAGAATTTTTAAGGGAAAGAAGTGGAATGTTATGCAATGGCCAAGTCAATCACCTGACCTGAATCCGATTGAGCATGCATTTCACTTGCTGAAGACAAAACTAAAGGGAAAATGCCCCAAGAACAAGCAGGAACTAAAGACAGTTGCAGTAGAGGCCTGGCAGAGCATCACCAGGGACGAAACCCAGCGTCTGGTGATTTCTATGCATTCCAGACTTCAGGCTGTAATTGACTGCAAAGGATTTGCAACCAAGTATTAAAAAGTGAAAGTTTGATTTATGATTGTTAATCTGTCCCATTACTTTTGGTCCCTTAAAAAGTGGGAGGCACATATACAAACTGTTGTTATTCCTACACCGTTCACCTGATTTGGATGTAAATACCCTCAAATTAAAGCTGAAAGTCTGCAGTTAAAGCACATCTTGTTCGTTTCATTTCAAATCCATTGTGGTGGTGTATAGAGCCAAAAAGATTAGAATTGTGTCGATGTCCCAATATTTATGGACCTGACTGTATAGTCAGATTACATCGTTTAACTTACAACTTGATTTTGATCATTAAGTCTCCTCACTTTCATTCTCGTTCTGTCACATTCCTCATTGATAGGCCCAGGGGAGGGTCTTTTGTCTCCTCAGGTGTGAATTACAATCAATATTTATGATAGTTCACGCCTCCTCGCATATGACCTTTCTAACACTAAAAGTGTCTTACAAAAGCAGCAAAAACTCTAGGCTACAAGATCCAGTTCTCAAAAGGCTTGTGGACAATTGTTTAGTATGTGTTATATGGTCTTATTTCAATTACTTAAAAATTTAGTTTTTTCAAAAACTATGCATAACTGCTCACATATTATTATAGCCCAGTTTGTGCTGAATACAATATTGTCAAACTTTAGCCATTAATATGTTTTTAAGCAACTGAAAAAAGCACAAATGTCAAGACATGCCAAAACTTCTCTAGGGCCCAAAACACCCTCAGACCCCAGAGGGTTAAGGCCTTTACACACATGCGTAAAAAGGTATTAGTTTTATTAACAAGCATGTAACCACCTAGATCATAGATGGAAAAGACCATTTACAGCAAATACAGGTAATTTACTATGGAAATATGTGGTTTTTTAAAGCTTTTAACAGTTATAGTGCCACCTATTGTCCAGTATCCAAAAAAGTTTGTATTCGTTTCTCCAAAGTGTTTTTATTAACATCTTATCAAACACAAGATACACTTTACAATACATTTTCTTTTTATGTTAACCAACCCACCCAAGAACAATCCCCACCTGTTGCACCAATATACATTAATTAAAAAAACAAATCATTAATATGTTGTAGAGAAGAGAGCACAAGTATATTACTCCTCTGAGATTGAGATTAGAGAGGGATCCATCTTCCTAATTTGGTCCAGGACCGGTTGCCAGATATCAAAAAAATTATAGGCACAGCCTGCTGTAGTGTACCTTATTTTTTCCATGGTCAGATTGTATAAAAGATCAATGAGCCACATTTTAAAAGTTGGAGGGGATTTGTCTTTCCATTTAAGCAGTATCCGCCGTCGAGCTAAAAGAGTAGTAAATGCTATGAGGCTTTTGTTGTTTTGATTTAAGTGAAGATGCTGCGGTACAATGCCGAATACAGAGATCATAGCATCAGGCTCTATGACTGTCCCCAATGTGTCGGAAATAAATTTAAATACAGACTTCCAAAAATGTTCAAGTTTTGGACAGAGCCAAAACATGTGAGACAGAGTGCCTGGTTCGGCTTCACATCTATCACAGTGAGGATCTATGTCTGATTTAAATTTTGCCAGTTTTACTTTAGACCAATGCAATCTATGAACAACTTTAAATTGAATCACTCGATGTCTTTGATATATTGAAGATGAATGAATATTTTTCAATATAAATTCCCATACATCCTCAGAGATTCCTATAGCCAGTTCCTCTTCCCACACTCTTTTCACATGGGCCAGAGGTCCCATATTATGAGTATTCATTGCACTATAGATTTTACCAATGGCCCCCTTGGAGTATGGGTTCACTTTTAGAACAGTCTCAAGAAGTGACTCAGGTGGTAATGAGGGGAAGTGACTAACAGATGATGCGACAAAACTGCGAAGTTGAAGATATTTAAAGAAGTGCGTGTTGGGAATTTGGAATTTAGTTTTCACTTGCTGAAAGGTTGCAAAAGTGCCTTCAATATACATATCCTTTAGTACCCTAAAACCATTTACATACCAAGCATCAAAAGAATCATCTATAATAGAAGGCGTAAACGTGATTTCTTACTATGGGAGCCTAGACTGATACATCGTTAAGTGAAAAATGTCTTCTAAACTGTCCCCATATTTTGAGGGAGTGCTTAACCACTGGATTCAGAGAGTATTTATAAATTGGATGAGGTGATGGCAATGTTGAGCAGAGTAATGCATGCAAAGAAGCAGGATGGCATGACAAATTCTCAAGGGACAGCCACTTAGGACCACCAGTATGCGAATTAAACCAGTATAACATAGAACGAGTATTGGCTGCCCAATAATAGTACTGAAAATTGGGTAATGATAGTCCTCCATGCTCTCGATGTCGCTGCAGAACACTTTTATGAATGCGTGCATTTTTCCCATTCCATATAAAAGCTGATATCAGCTTGTCTATCAGTAGGAAAAATGATTTGGTTAAAAATATCGGGATACACTGAAACAAATATAGAAATCTAGGTAGGATGTTCATCTTGATGGTGTTTATCCTGCCTCCTAGTGATAGCGGTAATGTACCCCAACGCTCAAGGTGTTGTTTTATAGAATCTATCAATGGAACAAAATTTGTTTTATAGAGGTTCTTGTAATTATTGGTAACCCATATACCTAAATACTTAAATTTGTCTTTACTCAATTTAAATGGTAAGGAGTTAAATGTAATAAGTCTGGCTGCAGTGTTAATAGGCATAAGTTCACTTTTTTGCATGTTTATTTTATATCCTGATATTTTCCCAAAACTACCAAGTAATGACAGTAGATGAGGCAGGGTCTTAAGCGGATGAATAGCGATTTTTGATAAAGCCAGTCTGGTCATCAGACACTATTGAAGGTATAACAATCTCTAATCGACATGCTAAAAGTTTGGCAAATATTTTACTATCAATGTTTAACAATGAAATAGGTCGGTGTGAGCTAGAATCTAATTTACTTTTACCCTTTTTATGAATTAAAGAAATAACTGCTTGTCTCATGGTTTCTGGAAAAGACCCTGAGATGAAGGACTCATCATAGACAGCGAGTAAGACAGGGGAAAGTTCTGAGGAGAATTTCTTGAAAAATTCGCTCGGAAAGCCATCTGGCCCCGGCGATTTTCCACTTTGCATAGTTGCAATTGCTTTCAATATTTCGGCCTTTGAAAATGGTCTTTCCAAATCTGAGGCATATTGTTCATCAATAGTGGGTAGAGTAAATTTGCTAAAGAATGAATCAAACAGTACCTCATTTCTACTGGATTCAGATGTATATAATTGTGAATAATACTCCATAAACCTATTATTAATCTCTAATGGATCAGTTAATTTATTGTCGTTTCCATCAATAATTTCGAGGATTGACTGTTCGACACTTTGTTGCCGTAGTTGATGAGCTAAGATTTTTCCTATTTTTTCTCCGTGTTCATAAGGCTTGTGTCTGGATTTATTCAAAAGGTTCTCAATACGTTTCGTAGACAACAGATTGAATTCTGTCTGAAGAGCCAATCGTTCCTTAAATAAATCAACTGATGGTGAGAGTGAGAGAACCCCATCGATTTGCAGGATATCACTTTCTATCTTTTTAAGCCTTTCCTGTTGTTTTTTCTTTACACGGGCACTATACGATATGATTTGGCCTCTGAGATAGGCTTTTAACGTTTCCCAGATTAGACAGTAGGACACCCCTGGGGTCCGGTTATGCTCTAAAAACTCATGTATTTCCTTAGAAATAAATTTAACAAACTCTGTATCTGAGAGAAGTAATGTATTAAATCGCCACGGCCGATATCCACTGCTTATAGTCGGCAAGTTTAAAGTAATTAACAGCGGTGCGTGTTCTGATATCACTATTGCCTGGTATTCACATTTACTGACTAGTGAAAGTAAACTATTATCATCAAAAAAATAATCGATACGAGAATATGTTTTGTGAACCGGTGAATAGAAGGAGTAGCATCTGCGCCCAGGATTCTGAAAGCACCAAACATCAGTTATATCATAAGTTTTAAGAAGCTGATTAAGTACTACTGTTGAGCGAGTTAGTTGCATGGTTTTAGGTAAACTACGATCCAGTGAGGGCGACAGTACACAATTAATATCTCCTCCTAATATGACATGATGCGTATCTATATCAGGTATTCGAGAGAAGAGGCTGGTAAAAAATGCACTATCATCCCAGTTAGGTGCGTACACATTCGCTAGAACTACTGGGGTACTGTTCAGTCTACCCACTACTATTATATAACGGCCAGCAGAGTCGGCATCTACTTTTGACACTACAAACGGGATAGTCTTTTTGATCAAAATAGCCGTTCCCCTAGATTTAGAATGAAAAATAGAGTGAAAAATTTGTCCCACTCATCCCCCTCTAAGTCTAAAATGGTCAGATGTGTTCAAATGGGTTTCTTGCAGGAAGGCAATATCTGCATTCAACTCCTTAAGGTGTGAGAGTACTTTTCGACGTATCACTGGGTGATTTAAAGATTTAACATTCCAACTAAC
Organism: Xyrauchen texanus; assembly: GCF_025860055.1. Classification (NCBI taxonomy): domain Eukaryota; kingdom Metazoa; phylum Chordata; class Actinopteri; order Cypriniformes; family Catostomidae; genus Xyrauchen; species Xyrauchen texanus. The sequence continues at coordinate 41,893,128 of NC_068306.1, read as the reverse complement.
CAAGTTTATCTGGCAAGTACCCGATACATCAGTGTGAGCGTTCATTTATATTAGTGTTAAGTATTTATAAATTGTAGTAATACGGATCCAGCCTAAGTAACATTTGTGCCACGTAACCAGAAGAGAGTCCCTCCACTAATCCAGAGTTAGCAAAACAAAAAATAGGAGCAATCAATTTGGTGCAACAGTAACTTCCCCGTTCACCAACTAGAACATGGTGAAAAAATAACCCCTCGCAAATAACAAATCCACACATAAAGTACTTTTTTAAAAAGCTCTAACTATGCAGCTTGCTCTGCACAGATATGTTAAAATATATTTTAATATAACCACAATATTTCAAATTAAATATAAAAATAAAGGAAGAGTGGTGCTTTTTATCTTCTAGTAGACCTTAAGACTGAGAAAAGAAAATGTAAAATGTTTTTACAGCAAAATGTTGTCCTTAACATATGCCATGGCTGCCGCTGCATCTTGAAACTGCCTATCCGTCCCGTTATACGTAATCCGAAATCGGGCTGGATGTAGGAGACCATAGCGGACCCCCTCTCGTCCTCGAAGTAATTTACGGACCTCGTTAAACGTCGATCTGGCGCGGGCTACACTCGGTGGATAATCAGGAAAGATGAGAATGGTTGAGCTGTTGTGTTGTAGCGGGCCGGATTCCCGTGTGAGGCGGAGGATTTCGACACAATCTTGATAGTAGTGTAATTTTGCTATAATCGCTATTGGTTTACCATCCATCCGCTTCGCCTGTAAAGTGCGGTGGGATCTGTCAATCAGCACGTCTTTATCCATTTTAAGGACTTTTTTAATCAGCTTTGAAACAGAAGCAGGGGTGCTGGAGCCATCTTCCTCAGCTACATTCAAAATACTGGATATTTGACCTCCGCATTCGACCTTCCATGTCCAAACATTTCTCCTGTAGATTTTGAACATTTTCCTCCAGCTTGCGCACAGAGTTTTGTAGCTCCGTGATATCATCCGAGCATCCTGAGAGTCCTCTTTCCATGTCCGACACAGTTGTTCTAATCACTTCCAGGTCTGACCGAAAAGCCGATGTGTTGTTAGCTATCTCCTGTCTAACTGCTTGTAGCTCCGATCTAACTCCCTCAAACTCTTTAGCCATGATTGACTTTAACTCGGTTTGGAAGAGCGTGGTCATCTCCGTTTTTATAGAGGACAATAACTCTTCCTTCATCTCCGTCATCATATCTATCTGTTCTCCAGTTTGCTGAGCTTGTTCAGTAATCTCGGGTGTTGTGTTAGCGTTGCTAACGCTCGGTGTGTCGGTGCTCGTCTTGTTAGCAGAGGCCTTACCCGTATATTTGTATTTACGCAGGTTGCTCGCCATTTACATTTATCAGGGAATAAATCGTCTTCGAAGATGCAGGGCAGTCTAAGATAGTCTTTTTGTGTCACACAGTTGACCAAAGCACCATTTAGAAGGGTAAAAAATATAGTTTTGTGCAGAACTCTCTAAACTTACAACCTACTCCATTGCCTGCTCACTAGCGCCTCCAAAGGTTTGTATTCTTATTTAGAATTGTATGTTGCATGTTCTCACCTATTTTCGTGAAGTTTTCACTTTTCGTTTAGGATTTATAGGCTTTTCAGGATATTTTGCCTTGCCCATTATCTAAATGACCCTGTTATAGCTATCCAAAGGCTAAAGTTCCATTTTGTTTTTGAAAACTATTGACGTAGAGGGTCCAGAGAATTGCACTGCATTCATTTTATTGAGTTTGAGCTAAAAACCTAGGACTAGTTTGCAAAAGTATGTTTTTTACATAATCGTGAATATTTAATGAACGATTTGATTGATAGCAGTGCTACTTGAGGCAAAGTTGTTCAGAATGAGGAGATCTAAGATATGATATGCATATTGTGTCTATGTGTGAAATTCAGCGTGATTACTGAGGCATAAAACTCGTTAGCGCCACTCGGTGTCTGATTTCTTTCAAATGTCTCACAGACACCTAGGGCCAAACCAAAAATTCAAATTTTCTGGTTAAACATTTTCTAATTTGGTACATTGATACTACAGGCCAACAGGAACCCCCACACCAAGAATGGCCCACATTCACCCTTAGGGGGCATTACAGGCCACGCCCAAATGTCCCACTTTCTGGTTAAAAAATTTCAAATTTTGTACATTGATACTACAGGCCAACAGGAACCCCCACACCAAGAATGGCCCATATTCGCCCTTAGGGGGCCCTACAGGCCACGCCCAAATGTCCCATATTGAAAGTGATGTCATTTCCACCCCATTTGTCCAATTCTGCTGAAACTTGGTGTTCATGCCTCATTTCTCATGGGAAACAAAAAAACCTAAAGGACCCATACTTTCCGTATTGATGGATTTTGCTGTACAGTGAAAATTTTGGAATACCTACAAAAATCTTCTTCTCTTGAACCGTAGATCAAATTGAAAAATGAATACAACACAAAATGGCTGAAAGGGTCATATTTATGGAAATTTCCACATTGCCTAAACATATATGTGTCAATAAATCAAATGTAATTTTGACTGATGGTTTTTCAAACCTAACATAAACATTACATCACTCTAAAGTACCATGCAAAATTTCACCTGAATATGTCAAAATATGACTGAATTACAGCTGTTTGAACTTGGGCCAAATCTGACAATGATCTTTTTTATACCAAAACTGAAAACAGAATTACTCAGCAATCTGAATAGTTAACTTGGCTAAGATGTTGTGCTGTTAAGTGAAGGGTCAGAGGTTCATATCCATCCACAGCCATAATTTTCTATTTAGAATTCAAACAGAAAGACATGTTTTTAGGATTCTTCCATCGGGAGGGTTTAACCCCAACCCTCTACTGAACAATTTTTAAATGATTTGCCAATTTGAGGAGGAATCCACATTGCTACTTGCAGCTATATTTTTTATTATTATTATTATCCTTGTTCCCCAATATCTCAAAGAGTCACCGGTCAAAACATTTCTAAATTGGCACATTGACACTACTGGCCAACAGGTACCCCACACCAAGAATAGCCCAAATTCTTCCATAGGGGCGCTACAGGCCACGGGCAAACAATTTGTTTTTCAAAGTGATGTCATTTCCACCCCATTTGTCCAATTCTTCTGAAACTTGGTGTACATGCCTCATTTCTCACGGGGAACAAAAAAAGCCTAAAAAAACATAGTTTCCATCATGATGGATTTTCCTGTACACTGACAATTTGGGAAAACCTTCAAAAATCCTCTTCTCTTGAAGCATTGATCCAATTGTCTTCAAATTTGGTACCCATGTGTAGAATTGATGTCTTTCAATTTGTTACTTAGCAAAAATTAATACAATACAAAATGGCTGAAAGTGGCATATTAAAGTGCAACATGCAGGTTGGACACCCCTATATAGCATAGTGTATGTTGATGATAAAACAACTAGATTTTCTGAACTGGAGTAATATATATTTAGCCATTAACGATATTTTGAGATAAATTGTGATAAAATAACTTCCGCGTCTATAAAGCACTAACCGGAAGTGACGATGGCCGAGGGAGTCTGGTCAAGCTCAAGCTCAGGTTACAATGGATGCGAATAAAGAAACCGAGTTCTCCGGTGTGGACGAACAGCAGACAATTACGTTACGACAACCTGTCCTAAAGCTCAGTCTCTCTCCCTCTCTCTGTATTATTATACTAAATAAATATTAAATATTTAATATTATAAAAAATATATTATAGAAAAATATTATACTATTATTATTACGAAATTACACAAATTAAGAGTTAAAATAATTCAAAGTAAGACTTACTCTGCTAAGTGCTCGTTTTCGTTGCACAGAATGTCTGCTAACGTTAGCACTTGGTCCTCCAGTCCCGCCCGCGCCAAAATCCGGTGTAAACTTTGACGGTGGACTTGATTCCATCGAGTGCACCGAGGGAACAGCATCAGTAATCAGCCTCACGTGGTCCTTACTCCGAAATCCCATCTGAGACTCCAACAAATCTCCAGGTCGATAATTCTCCGGAGTGAAATGTGCGCCACAAACGACCGAGTGTGTGGTAACAGATGCGGCAGTGAAGTCTGCTCTCTTCACCTGCACAAAACGCACCCAAGACCAAAAAGCCTTGTTTTTCCTAGAAGGAAAATGATGGACACGATATCCTGACAGGCTGGAATTCGTGCAACCAGCACAAACACAATAATTTACCATTATGGCTTCTCTAAAACTCGATCTAAAACTTTCTGTCTCTCACTACTGCTCTAACTACATCAACACCCAACAATGAGAGAGCTGACCGCAAGCTCTTTTATTTGCCTCGCCTACGTCATATGACGCGTTGCTATAGCGGGAAAGGCGTATTCCAGAGCCTAGCACATTTTCATCAAAATCTCTACATCAAATGAGATTTCATTAGTAATTTCTACATATGTGTTTTTAAAAGACCTCTGCAGACAATATAAAGTATTAATTCAGTTATAAATTCAACCTGCATGTTGCTCTTTAATGTAAATGTCCAAATTGCCTCAATATACAGTGCATTCAGAAAGTATTCACAGCGCTTCACTTTTTCCACATTTTGTTATGTTACAGCCTTATTCCAAAATGGATTATATTCATTATTTTCCTCAAAATTCTACAAACAATACCCCATAATTACAACAAGAAAGAAGTTATGTCTCCTTGCACGGCAGTGCATATTGCCACTGGGCGCTTCGACAGCGCAGTATAAAAACTCAACGAGTTATTAAAAGAGTGATTTTCGCTAAAAGAGTGATTTTCTCTAAAAGAGCAAAATACACAGCGGCGTTGAACGTCCTTTTCAGGACGCGTCTTTATAAAGATGCCCTTCCGCCCCTGTGTAGTTCCTGGATGCGGTAGAGTGCTCTTCGCTTCAGACGGCCACAGGCGTTGTCTCGTGTGTCTGGGGAGCGATCACACCGAGGCTGCGTTTGTGGATGGTTCATGTTCTCACTGCGAGAACATGACCATGACAACGTGGCGGTCGCGGCTCGCTTTCAACCGGAAGCAAGCTACTCCAGCCGCCCCCCGCATTGCTCCTTCTTCCCACGGGATTGAGGATGGTGCGGGTGGCGCTGGAAGTGATTTGGGGATGGCAGCGGGTGCGGCCCCGTCAGGTACCCCCCCTCGAACCACCCGTCCCCTGGCACGCTCGTTGATTCCCGTCCGTGCTTGAGGTAACAGCAGCTCGTCTATCCTCTAGAGCTAGAAGTGGATGAGCACGCCGCTGCATCAGAGAGCGCGGCGTCTGGCGCAGATGACTCCCTTGGGCTGCCGCCTTCGGGCCAGCACGCCAGCGTGGGCTTCCGTCCTCCCCACAGCCATCGTGGTTGGATGACTGGTTCCTGGGGTCCGGGCGCCGCTCACAGCCGCACCCCGGTCCTGTTTTTCCCGGAAGTGCACGATAAACCTGCATCACTTATACACAACATGGGTGTTTTATTAATGTGTGGTATCTAATACATTATTAATTAATTTGTTAAAACAAACAGCGAAGGGTGAGTCATTAGTTGACTGCCATATATAACAAATTTAAGTTATTGAAATAAAGTACAGAAGTTTAAATATCTTTGCAAAGTCTTTGCTTCCCATCATCTTTCATGCCGGCACACCCCTACCAATGTCCCAACTCGGAAACTCGGGTGTCTTCTAGAATTCCGAGTTTCCCACTTGTTAATACGACTTCACTTGATCATTCATGTGCTCGGAACTCATAATTTGGATATTTCCAACTCCAATTGAAGGGTACATAATTAACAAGACACACCTGGGAATAATGAAATGAGAAAACTGGAAACAAAAAGATTCCAAATAAAAGACACAAGACTATTGGCCCCTACTAGCACAATTTGTTTGTTCACTATATGCAAAGATTCTTGAGAAAACCACAGTACTTATTTCTTGTTCAGCCAACATTTTTCAATATTAAAGTTTTCATTCAGACAACTCTGTTTGACTATTTGGGATAACAGTTGGGTGAATATTGTTGGTCTAACATGTGTTCTCTGTCTGTCGCTCACTCAACGTTGTGTCGATGTAGTGACACTAGGGGTTCGAGCTTGAGAGCCCCAATCACCTTTGCTTAAATTAGAAAAGGAATTTGCATGCCACTCTCTGCCCCGGACAAACTGGTATAAAAGGAGATGGCGTGTATCACTCATTCAGATTTTTCTTCAGAGCCAAATGCTTGTGTGTTCATCCTCTCACCTATTGCTATGCTGCTGGATTTTTCAAGGGCGCATATCAGCATATCACCCTTGCACGGTCGAGTGTGTTAGACTTTCAGCCCTTGGTCGGATCTGGTGTTTCTACAGGCAGGTGTTCCCCTATAGCAGATCTCAAGGCGCGTTGTCGTCTCGAACTTGGGCAAGCAGTGTCGGGGTTCTGGGAGGGGCCCTGACTCCAATGGCACATCAAATGCTTAGAGTTGCTGGCAGTATTGCTGGCCCTGATGAGGCTTCGGCCGTTGATTCAGGACAAGCATGTGTTTTTCCGAACCGACAACACAGCAACCATAGCGTACATAAACAACCAAGGCGGCATATACTCGGGTTGCATCTCACCCGCCGCCTCCCCTTTAGAGTCAGCAGACATTGAAGTTTCTGCGAGCCACTCACGTTCCCACTGTCCTCAACCATGCAGCAGACTTGCTCTCACGACAGGTAACGCTCTGCGGGGAGAGAGATTCGGGTAGGCATAGGTAGGTAGACCTGTTAGAATCCCAAGACTCCTCTCACTGCCCCTTGTGGTACTCCCTGTTTGAGGCTCTCGTAGGCACAAATGCCTTGGCGCACTCCTGTGAGACTGTGCAAAGTCAGGGAGGACGAGCAGCAAGTTCTGTTTGTTGCGCCATACTGACCCAACTGGACTTGGTCCTCGGATCTGATGCTCCTGATTGTAGCATCTCCCTGACACATTCCCCTGAGGTAGGACCTTCTCACTCAGGGGCAAGGCATCCCTGGCCGGACCTCTGGAATCTACTCGTCTGGCTCCTGGACGGTACACCTAGCAGGTCGTCCGTCAGCAGTGGTATACACAATCACTCTACAAGGCGGCTGTATGCCTTGAAGTGGTGTCTTTTCGCTAACTGGAGTTCTTCCCGCTGGGAAGACCGACAGAGATGTGCCGTTGGGTCTGTTCTGTATTTCCTTCAGGAAGAGCTATAGAGATGGCTGTATCCCTCTACCCTGAAAGTGTACGTGGCTGCCATATTACCCCTATTTTACGGCCTTTGCATTGGATGCTGGTTCTCTATAGAATTTATTTTAAAGTGCTCATATTGGTTTTTAAGTCTAGAAATGGTTTAACACCCTCATATCTCTCTGACCTTTTGTTAGATCAACACCCAGTGAGAGCTCTCAGGTCTGCCGATCAAAGCCTATTGGTGGTTCCAAATTCAAAGTTAAAGTCTAGGGGCGATTGGGCATTTGCAGTATCTGTCAGTATCTGCATTTTGCTATATTTATTTAACTATATTGGTTATAGTTCTAAAAATCACAAAACCGATCATTTACTCTGTTCGCAGCCCTTTACATTTTATCACTCGTATATGCAACTCAAATGTCTGCAATTATCCACTGCCTCTTAGTGTTTCAGATTTCACTCACCTGTTTAGAGTAACAGTTTGGTTTGCCTTAATGTGTATCCAAAGATAAGATCCATGTGTCATCTTTATTACCCTCTTTGGTCTTTACAGGTAGATGTCACAAAAAAATGGTAATAAACATTTCAAACCGGCCATAGCACAGATATATTAAACAAGCCATTTGACCACATTTGCATCAAAGTTCCTGTTCTTAAAGAGACACGACAGTACCGGGTTTCAGGACGTGTTCATGTAAATGTAAATACTTTTAAATAGGATAAATTAGGCATGTGAACTATATAGACATGCACACACATGCAATTTCTTGACATCATATTTATTGACAGAATACATGGAATTTGTCGATTTTTAAAAGCTAAAATATAACTAAAGTAATGGAAAAATTCGTAAAAAAAAAAAAAAAAGACAAACTAAGAGATAATTTCTTTCATATGTAAGCAAAATGGACATAAGATAAAAGGTGGCCAGAGATGCTAGTTGGAGAGAGAGAGAGAGAGACACACGGCCACGCTGAATGAGTCTATGTTTGTTTTATGTTGTTTTAAGTTGAGTTTTACATGAAAATGTATGTTAACTGTTCCCGGTTCCCACCACCTCCTTGCCTGTCCTTTACCTGTCATTTACTGAAATATACCAAAATATATTGAAATAAAATTGAAAGCATGTGAATCTTACATTATACTCATGCATGTATGTATGTGTGTGTGTGCGTGTGTGTGTGTGTGTGTGTGTGTGTGTGTGTGTGTGTGTGTGTGTGTAATATATATTAGTGTGTATGTGGAATTATGGTATGTGTATCGTGATACCACGTAATTACATTTTACGTTCTAGTAATGATTTTATAATGATTGTAAATGTATTTTAACTTCAATTTCAATTTCAATTTCAAAACACTTTATTTGTCCCCAAGGGACTATTAATAGGGCCACATAGAGTAACGTAAACATTATACATTATAACATCCTACATTAAATAAATAACACAGTGTACATGAAATACATATTAATGAATACCTAATATATATATTAAAAAATAATTCAATCAAGACATAATAAACAAAAGGGCTAGAGACGGTTGAGAATTTAAAAGCTCAACCGATTTGGGAACAAAGGTTGCCTTCCTACTTTGTGTCCTACAACATGGACAACGAAGCCGTCGCCGTGAAGGAAGCCACTCAGAAACAGAGAACATTACATGTGATGTGTCTCGCAAGATCCTTCCAGCCAACCTCAGCATTTGCTGTTCACTTATAATAGAAAGAGCCCTAATAGGGAGTCCAATAATTTTTGAGCAGACTTTAACTGTGCGCTCCAGACTATTTCTATTTTGGAGGCTTATAGAATGAAACCAGCAGATGATGGAAAATGTAATGACACTTTCAATGTAGGAGTAGTAGAACATAGTGAGCAAGTTCTTACTAACTCCAAAGGAATTGAGCTTCCTTAAAAGATACTGCCGCTGCAGGCATTTCTTCAGTATCTCCTCTGGTTCTGCATGTTGCACAGAAAAGACTGGTTTTACAGATACAGAACTGTGCTTGTCATGCAAGTAGTCTGCATGGCTTCATTGGTTAAAGGGATATCTATCCTTTGTGATAATGACTGGCTAAATGTACAACATCTACTTGCCAAATAAATAAATATGATTTGAAGATTACAGTTTAAAATAGAGCCATGCAATAAAGTTTATTATCCTACTTGTAAAATACTTTTAAACTCGTCCAAATGTATTTGATATATATATATATATATATATATATATATTCTGATTGTCATGCATAGAAATTGAATTAATGTCTGCTTTGTATTATCTTTACCAAGCACAGGTTTGAAGAATTCCAGATTAACAAAAGCATCTCAAATGATCAACAGCTACCTTCAGTCTCACAATTCATAGAAACCCATGTTGGGCAGTACAGTGCCAGTCATCCACAACAGAAAGTTAAAACTAGTTCAATCATGTCTGACTTGGTTATTGATTGCAACCTACCTCTGTCTATTGTGGAAAAAAGTTTTCATCACTTTTTCTCTGTGGTTGACCAGAAGTACACCCCAGTGTGTCCCAGAACAGTGTCCCAAAAGTAGAAAACCTTGCTGTGGAGCGATGCAACAAGCTAGAAACTGCATTAAGCAACACAAAAAATGTATCCGTCACAGTGGATATTTGGTCTAACAAAAAAATGAGGGGGTATCTTGGAGTAACTGTACACTTCATTGAGGCAACTGATGAGAGTATTAAGCTTAATTATTTACTGGTCTGCAACCGTTTCAAAGGCCTACGCACTGGTGAAAGAATCAGTGAGCAATTTGAGGCCATCTGTGATGATTTTAACTTTAAAGATAAATTAGACCATATTATTAGTGATAATGCCGTCAACATGAAGAAAGCCTTCACTGTGTGCTTCCCCACTGAATAAGAACAAGACACACATGATGAGGACCAACTTAATGATCCACAGCTCTGGACTGATCTAAACCAAGAGGAGTAGCAATCCCTGAATGCTGCTATGGCAAGAAAACGCTGTCTTCAGTGTTTTGCCCACACTCTTCAACTGGTGATGGGGGACGGCTTGAAAGAAACAAATATGATGTCGCGTTCTCTCTCAAATGTATCAACATTGCTTTACACAAGCACAACATTCAAAGAAGTTTTTCAGTCTGAATTTGGTGAAAGGAGCATTCCAGCTGCTGTTAACACAAGATGTAACTCAACACTGAGACTGGTATGGGCAGTAATTGAATGTGATCATCCAAAGGTCAGTTGTGTTCTGGAATTTGTGGACATAAAGAGTTGTTGTTCACAACAAGGGAGTGGAATCAGTTGAAGGAATTGGTGGACATCCTGAAGCCATTTGCAGAAGCAACAGATTTGACCCAGGGGGAGATTATGTTTACCATCAGCTCTGTTGTTCCCTCTGTTCTTGCTCTGAATCACCACTTGGAGAAGCTGAAGTCTCAGATCTGTTTCCTAAGCAACGTGGTCAGAAGTCTGCAGGCCTCCCTGACCAAAAGATTTCTTGGAATCTTCATCAATGTGAAAATGGCAAGCACAAACGATGGGACTACTGCGCCTTTTTCAGACCCAGTATACCTCAAAGCAGCTGTCTTGTATCCAAATAGTTTTTTGCACTGGGTGGTGCACCATGTGCTTGTCAACGCTGAAGTCAAGGAAGTGGTTACACAAGGAGTGAAGGGTAAATAAATATTATCATGATTAATTATTTTTTCTCCCATGGCACACATGAAATAATTGAAACAATAATATGTTTTTAGTTTAACTTACTGCATCATTAGCAATATTGTAACCCTCAATAACTCAAACATTCACTCACTGACTCACATTTACACTCTCTTTCCCTCTCTCAAATCTTAAATATGGTAGGTAGCAGCAGCAGTTCTATATGACTGTCTTTCTGGGTTATTCTGTATCCATTTTTCCACCTTCTCTTGCACACACACACACACACACACACACATACGCATACTTGTAAAGTGTGGTAACAGTTGCTTTGTTCTGCAACTATATTTCCTCTCTCCCATGTTTTTCTTCTATTTCCTTGAGGTACCAATAACATAATTGTTCTAAGGGTTAGATATAAAAACCCTCACTGACACATTCTCTCTCACACACATGCAAAGTGTGTAGCAGTTGTGCTATTTTTATAGAATGATTTTGTCTTTTTTTTACTCTACCAATAAAAAATAAAAAAAGTTCACTGCTTTTCATTAAGTTTATGTCACACTTGATACTTTCAAGCACATCCTAAGGAAGACAAATTGAACTGAGATAGATGGGTGCGCTTAGTGAAAAAGTAGTCTATATCTCAAATGATGTTAAACTGTGAAATGATGAACATATTTTAAAAGCCTTCTAGATAAAATTAGTATAAATTTACTGTAGCAATTAATACTCTGACACGAACTTGGGCAAAGTGCACTAATGACTTGTTTAAGACTTGAAGCTAAAAGTTGAGGACTTGTAAATTGACTTGGAATTGCCTGCCTTGACTTGGGAATTGACTCGGGACTTAAATGCAATGATTGAGACTTACTTCTGACATGGAAAACAATTACTTGGTCCCACCTCTGGTGCTCTCCTTCCTGGAGAGGGAAGAGCACTTCCCAGCACTATTCTAGAAAGTGCTTGGCGGAAATTGCTAAACAGAAAATTTAGAAAGGAACCACCGGTAGCCTACTTGGGTAAGTGACTCCTCCCCCCTTAACAGGACTAGGGAGACGTCTTACCTAACTCACTGGAAGGTCACAACGTGGTTAAGCGCTCGCTGCGAGGCACGCAGCAGCATGCCCGTGTCCACACTTCCATATTTCTTGACACAGTTCCTATAGGAACCCCTAGTCTCACAACATCGAGTAAGTGACAGACAGGGAACATCTTGGTTACTGATGTAACCTCTGTTCCCTGCTGGATGTAACGAGATGTTGTGTCCCTCCTGCCACGGTGCTGAACCGGCCGCTGACATGGCCTGGACTCTCTATTGGCTCCTCAGCATTAATCTGAATGAGTGATGCATGCCATCTACTTTTATACCTGTGTGTCCGGGGTGGAGAGTGGCATGCAAATTCCATTAGTTAGTTAGTTAGTTGCCATGTTTTGACCCACTCAGTATGCAGTCTGATTTTATTGTAATATTTTTGTCAGTAGTGGATCAGAAAGTACATCATGTGTATGTGTGTTCTATAGTTTGGAACATGTGTTTACAGTGAGGACATACATAATAAAGTGGGTTGTGTTTTCTATATACACTCAGATATCCAGCCATTCAGTGACACTAATCTACAAAAAACACATTAACCTGGCTCAACTAGGGCCTTTCTGTGTGGAGTTTGCATGTTCTCCCCATGTTTGCGTGGGTTTCCTCTGGGTGCTCCGGTTTCCCCCAAAGTCCAAAAACATGAATTGGAGACTCTAAATTGCCCCGTATGTATGAGTGAGAGTCTCCCAGCCACTGGGGGTTGTGTCAAGAAGGGCATCTGGTGTTAATCATGAATTATCACGAAGCGGACCCTGCACATATGTGGGACAAATGCTAGGAAAGAGAGTGCTGTTCAGAATAGTGGTTCTCTTTAGCTGTTTGACATGGTTGAATTGCTCCAATGCGCTTTAAAAGCAAAAATGTTCATGTAGAAATCAAACGTGTTCCATGCACCACCATATTGTGGGAAGCTTGATTTAATCGTGCATATGAGCTGCTCCACGCTATCCTGTCACTGGAGCTAGCAGCCCGCGTGCATACACGGATAGATGTGCATACATGCAACTTAAATTATTCCGTGCACATTTGTGACCCACATGAGAATCATATTTAGTGTTTATAAATCGAGATGAATATCACAAGGTTGGTGTATCACATGATGGAAATGCGTTGGGACATGGCTGGCATTAGAGCATTAAAATAAAGGTGCATTATTTTAAAAATCTATTAAATAAATCATATTAAATAAACATTAAAATAAATATAGATCTTTACACAAACTGTTGTTTGTTTGTAAAGCTCTTAATCTCCAGCCCCGTCATATATTAGGGATTTAATACAGCCATACTTACCAACTAGGTCTTAAGGTCTGCAGACAAAATATTATTGCATGTTCCTCGGTTACGTTATATACGCAAGTGTGATAGATTTTTGCAGTTGCTGCCCCTAGGCTGTGGAATCAGCTACCACTTGACATTAGACAAGCTTCAGCATGGTCTGTTTTTAAATGTAGGCTTAAAATGCATTTGTATTTTCTAGCGTTTTGCAGTATTAAATGAGATTGTCATGTTATTGTTTTTTTTTACATGTTTGTTTTATTTGATTGTATTGTAGCTTTGCTGTGTTTGAGTGTGCTTTAGAAATACATTTTACTTACTTTACTTACTTACAATGTATCGATGACATTGACTTGTTGGTTAATAGATTAATGGATCGTTACACCTGTAGTGTGAAATGCATCTGAATAAACCTACTTTTGCTTTACATTCAGTAGTCACATGTATTATGTAGTATAATAATTATTATTATACTACATAATACTAATTATTCAGTAGTATGTGTTATGTAAACAATCAAATTTACATCAGCAAAATAACTGCTTCACATGTTTTTATAAAGTAAATTGTTCATTTATTGTAATACGTATAATGCCACATTTAACACGAATAAGAACCAGTTTCCAAAACATTACATCCTTGACAATCGAAAAGCTAATGTTTGCATCCTCTCCACCTTGTCGGCAAACATACAGCTCTCCAGTGCCGTAATTAGTAAACAAATTTACTGTCAAAACCATCTATTAAAATGTTATTGAATTTGAATGAAGTACACTCACCAGCTATTGGTGAAGAGGAGGGAGAGTGATTATCAGGTGGCAATGATTGATAAGAGCCAGTGGGGGAATTTGGCCAGGACCACTTGACATTACACACCTACTTTTTACAAGAAGTGTCCTTGGATTTTTAATGACCACAGAGAGTCTGGACCAAGATTTACGCAGTGTTTCCAAAATGTTTTCTGCCACGGCACACTTTTTACGACTAAATCCTATGGCACACCACTATCCCACATAGGCTAACCATCATCAATATTTTCCCTTTTCAAGAACTAGTCCATGTTTTCAATTTTTATGTATTTATTGGGTTTTAACACTTTACAAAATTACATTTTAATACATTTAACAAAGCATCTAACAATCAAACTATAAAGAAATCCACTCCCCCCACCACCCAAAAAAATAAATAGTTAAAGAAAAAACAGAACTAGAAAAAAACCAAAACAAAAACTGGGTAAGGACATTACATAATCATACACAGCTTAGCATCACATGGTTAAGGTCTCGACAATTAGGGACATATCACCTTCAAGTTTCCAGAGTTTTCTCAACTTCACAGTTCTCCAAGAATGCAAGAAAGGGATTTCAGATCTCTTTGAATTTGGCTGGTTTCTTTTTCAATGTGTATGTTAACTTTTCAAGGACAAGACATGCTGATAGTTCTTCCAGAAAGCGACCAACAGAACGGCTCTTGACATCTTTCCAACAAAGAGAAATCAAGCGTCTAGCCTGTACTAAACATAAGTCTGTCAATTTCCTCTCTTTGCTGTTTAACATACAATCCTTTGGATACAAATTAAGAATACAAAGTATAGGACAGTCGGGTACTGGATTCAAGGTCATCTGAGAAATGCATTTTATAACTTCCTTCCAGAACTTTCATATCTCAGGACAATCCCACAGACAGTGAAATAAGGTGCCCTTTTTGACATTGCATTTAACACAGCTGTCAGGAATATTTGGGTTCATCTTACTCAGTCTATCTGGAGTAACACAAGTTCTCATAATCCAATTATATTGAATCAGTTTAAGATTGGTATTTATTGTTAGGAGTTGAGCTCTCGAACACACCTCTCTCCATTCCTCCTCTGAGATATATTTTTGCAAGTCATTACATTGAGTTTTCCTATGCTCAGTAGAGTCTTTATGATTTTCCACCAGTATGTTATAGAGTAAGGATATCTGACCCTTGCCAGTACCATTATTCACTGCTAGGTTTTCTAATATGGACAGAGGGGGTTGTGTATAGGAGTGCGTTTGTGCATAAACAAAACTCCCATTGGCCTTTTTTCATAGATCAGAGGCAAATTCGGCGCTCAAGAGAGCCCTAACGTCGAGAGAGCGACAGACAGGGAACATGTATTTGGAAGAGATAAAAAACTTGGAGTTGCTTTGATAGCAGAAAGTAATAAACTGACTTGTTTATGTTTAGGTCTAAGCATTTTCTTGGTGAATTTAAATTAGTTCAATAATTGGGGTCTCTGATATTCGTAAACTATAGTGGTTGGGAAACTGTAGAGGGTGAAGTGCCCAAAATCCTTCCATTTGTCTTTGAGGAACATTGTTCTCAAAGTGCTGGATTATTTAATGAAGAATCTGTTGGTAAATTGACAATTCTTGAACGATCCTTGCTCTTGAAGGACTAGGCTGTTTTTGGAGGCTCATTATACAGTATACAGTACTATGACACAGTTGCCTCACCTGTTTAACATCTCCTGTTTCACATTGCCTTATTACAACTCTTCAAATTGTTATTAAATTGCCCCATCTCAACTTTCTTGGAGTGCGTTGCAATCATCTGATTTGAAATGACTGAATGTATGATTACAGTGTAAGTATTGTTAGCAGTGAAAGCCAGTAATTATTCACATTTCTAACAAATATATCATATTTTTCAGCCATAAATTATATAATAGTTTGTTTACACCACTATATAAAATAATAAATTATCCAAAGAACCCATTCATTCACACTGTGCATTCAGCACCTGTGCATTTAGCTTTAGCCCTATGGCTGCTAGGGATGGGCATTGTTGGTCATTTTATCAACTCGAGTACTTGAGAGGCAATGGCATGTATTTTGAAATCGCTTTCAGTTTTGAAGATGCTGCATTGTTCCAATTAGCTGCGCTCTGTCTAGCTGTTTGAAACACTCGCCTGTGGTGCGTTGAGTCCAATGCCACACGTGTCTGGTGGGTGGGGGTGTGTGTGTGTAGCGCCCTCACCACCTGATGAGGGGAAAATTTGATGTGAAATAAAACGTCCTGGTTACTTTGAACCTCCGTTCCCTGATGGAGGGAATGAGACGTTGTGTCGATGTAGTGACACTAGGGGTCACACTTGGGTGTCTGAGACACCTCTGATCTTTGATAAAAGGCCAATGGGAACTGGCGAGGGGTTTTTGCATGCCACTCCCGAACATATGGGTGCTGACATGCAAACCACTCATTCAGGTTTTGTGCTTAGGACCCGAGAAAAGGTCCCAGCTATTTCAGTGGGTAGTCCAGTGTTGTGGCAGGAGGGACACAACATTTCATTCCCTCCATCAGGGAATGAAGGTTATGAAAGTAACCAGGATGTTCCCTATCTGTCACTCACTCGACGTTGTGTCTATGTCACTAGGGGTCCCTATAAGAAATGCCACAACTAGCTGAACTGTGTTACATGAACTGGTGGTGCGAGACAGGCAGACTACTGTCTGCCTCGAAGCCAGCACACCAGGCCGAAACGTAACCTCCCCCAACACTGTTATGAGCGTCGAACAGCAAAAAAATACAAATATTCCCAAAAAAAGAGTGGGGGGCGGGGGGGTCACTCCCAAGGGGAAGACACTGCGGAGACCATACCCCGCCCAGAGAGTGAAAAAACATCACACTCACATGGTCTTGACGACCTTGTCGGAAGTATGTCATGTGGAGAAGACCCATGGTAGGTCCTACCCAATGGGGGAGGAGTTTCTACAAATATGGTGACTAGGAAGACGCAGTTTACCAACAGGGAAACGATTTAGTGGAAGATATTCATCACATGGGGTCACCTATGGGGAACCAACACATGCGGAGCACCTACCCCAGTACAGGGCTTAGTTAGCACATGTACTAAGCTAGGAGGAAGTCATAAAGGGCAAACATTTTGTGAACACTACTGGGAGTCAACAGCGCATGTCTTCAGCTCAGGGGAGGTGAAAGGCACTATGCGCAAGCGATACACCCGGGCAGCTGTCCCGGACTTACCTGTTCATACATGCCAAAACACGGGATGAAACCGGCTCAACCCAGAGATTGTATAACCTCGCAAAAGTGTTGGGTGTTGCCCAGCCTGCTGCTCTGCCAATGTCTATTAGAGAGGCGCCACTGGTCAAGGCCCAGGAGGCCACCACACTCCTGGTAAAATGGTCTAGTAGCCCCGTAGGAGGCTGCATGTGCTGGGATTGATATGCCATCGCTATGGTGCCAATGACCCAGTGGGCGATCCTCTGCTTGGAGACAGCGCTTCCTTTCCGCTGTCCACCAAAGCAGACAAAGAGCTGCTCAGAGACTCTAAAGATCTGTATGTGATCCAAATAGATGCATAAAGCAGACACAGCAATGTCAAGGCTGGGTCTGCTTCCTTCTGGGGCAGCACTTGCAGGTCATCTGATCCCTAAATGGGGTCGTGGGAACCTTGGGCACATAGCCCGGTCGAGGTCTCAAGATCATGTGAGAGCAGCCCGGACCGAACTCCAGGCACATTTTCTGACAGAGAACGCTTGCGGGTCTCCTACCCTCTTAATGGAAGTCTTAAAATAGTGTGCCTTAAGCTCAGATGACTCCAGGGGCTCAGAGGGGGCTCCCCATAGACACTGAAGAACTACAGAGAGGTCCCATGAGGGAATGAGGTGTGGTCTGGAACCTCCTGGCGCTCACTGGGGGAAATGCATATTTGAGTAGTCCAGAAGGCCAGCTGTGTGTCAGTGCATCTATACCAAGGGGTGCCTCAGTCAGAGCGCACCAAAGCGGGCAGTGGGAGGATTCTCGTGACGCGTACAGGTCTACCTGTGCCTGCCTGAATCGGCTCAAATCAGCTGGACCACCTGAGGGTGGAGTCTCCACTTATGGTCATGACAGCGTGTCCGCTGTCGCCAGGGATGTGAGTGGCTCGCAGCGACTTGAGGTGCTGCTGACTCCAGAGGAAGCGACGGTGATACAACGGGAGCATAAACCGCCTTGACGGTTGATATATGCAACCGTTGGCGTGTTGTCTGTCCAAACCAACACGTGCTTGCCCTCGATCAACGGCCGGAACCTCCACAGGGCGGCAGTATTAACAACAACTCGAGGCAGTTGAGGTGCCAACGTAGCCGCGGGCGCATCCAGGAGCCGGTGGCTGCATGCCCGTTGCATACAGCACCCCAGCCTGCCTTCGAGGCGTCCGTCAGAACCACAATACACCTGGAGACCTGCTCTAGAGGAACACCTTCCCGTTGGAATGTGAGGTCGGTCCAAGGGCTGAATAGGTGGCAACAGGTGGCGAATAGGTGGAGACAGACCGGCGTGATGTGTCATACGGTGCCATGCCCATCTTGGGACCCTCGTGCAGTTTTTTTAGCACCTTGGCTTGGTGGACTTGCAGAAGAGCCATGGCGTGCAGGGCGGAGGCGGCTTGTCCAGCGGCACCATAGGCTTTGGCTGTCAGGGATGACGTAAACCTACAGGACGGTTTGGCTTGGTTTCTTAGAAAGGCAAGCCGCGACCACAATGTTGCATGGTTATGTTCTGTCAGTGAGGACATAACCCATCCACGAGCGATGTCTCCGCATAGGCAGTGCCCAGACACGAAAGACGGCGATCGTGGCCATCAGAAAATGAGAGATAACGATTGCAACCAGGAATAACAAAGGCCTCTTTAAAAAGACGTTTCCGTGTGTGCCGCTCTTTTAGAATATACTCTTTTATAATACACTCTTTTATGGTTCTGCCGAAGCCGCAGAAATGCACCGTCAGATCCAGGTGAATGGAAGCCATGGGAAATTTAGCTCAGAGAGAATCGGCTCCGAAGAGAAAATCTGAAATAACAGTTCATATGCCAGCACCTTTTATACCCATATGTTTGGGGGAGTGGCATGCAAATACCACTCGCCAATTCCCATTGGCCCTTTATCGAAGATCAGAGGTGTCTCAGGCTCCCAAGAGTGACCCCTAGTGTCACTACATTGACACAACATGTGAGTGACAGATAGGAAACACAGGACCTGCTTCACCATAAACATTTTATAAACATTAAAACTTTAAATATTTTCAGAAGTTTTACATGGATCAGCGTTAGTAGATTTGAATTAACAACATGTAATTTTAACTCAACCAATCAAATATTACATAAGAAAAATCACATATAATTTTTCTTTAATGTCCCCAAAAGAATATTTATTTACTTCATCCTTTTACATATCAACATTAACTGCTTTATATATATGCATATAATATAATGTCATTACAAAGGATGACCTTTTTTCACATTTCTGATACATGTTAGTAACTCTCATCCTCAATAAACAACACACAATATAGTCATCTGTAACTCAGTACCCCTGTTGTTCATGTTCTTTATCAAGAAAAAAATATATATATTATATTCTCATGTTCCATCCATTATCATTCCATTGCTAAGACCACATGGTCCCCACTGTTAGCATAGCACACATAAGCATCATGACAGAACAGCTAAACATTGAACAAACTTTCAAACATTCAATAACAATAACTTAAACAATTTAAAAAGTGACATTAACATTTACAGTACCTTTAACATGTCTGGAATATGTCCTTACTTTATTATATGTATTTCATTCCTGATGAGGGAATAATTTGATGACATGGAGCTGCTGCTTCAACATTGGAGTCTCTGTATTATTTGAGCAGCCCACCCCCTCCCCTGTCAGGTAAACACTGTTAAGGCAAAAGTGATAATCGATGATCAACTGATCGTTCAAGGCTGAGCATAGACAAATGTATTATCATTTATAGACACGGTTTATTACAGAATTATTTAAATTTGAGTAAATTCCTTTATTAACATTTCAGCTACACATATTTAATATGATTTATAGTTTTTATAGTGCATACATTTTTACACAAAGTATTTACAAACAATTATAAACTTTTACATGTTTCTAGCAACATGCCAGTCATTGTAGCAGTCACGTTTTGGTACAAAGCACAAAGGCACATCACAGGAGGAGCACTTCACTGGTGTCTTTGCATGACATTGCCTGCACTTCAGATGACCAGTGGTGCTAGATTCAGTGATGTGCACCGGCCTGTGATGTGCTCTCCGTGGAGCAGGAGATACGGGTCTGGCTGTGGAGTGAGACCCCAACTCTACCAGCTCCTCAGCAAGGGTCTCTCTGAAAACATTCTGGTTCATAGGGACCTCACCTTTACTTTTGGTGATATCTTTGTGGAGGAGGAAGGCGTTCACAATTGCGATGTCCATGAAATGGTATAAGAATGTCTTGTACCACCTCTGGATCTTGTGGAGACCTTTATAGTACACTATTAGGGTGTCAGAAAGGTCCACTGCACCTGGATGGACAGAAAAAAAACATCCAGTATGCGGCAGTCCTGTGGGCAAAAATGCCTTGTTGATGCTAGAGGTCAGAGGAGAATGGGCCGACTGATTCAAGCTGATAGAAGAGCAACTTTGCCTGAAATAACCACTCGTTACAACCGAGGTATGCAGCAAAGCATTTGTGAAGCCACAACACGCAAAACCTTGAGGCGGATGGGCTACACCAGCAGAAGACCCCACCGGGTACCACTCATCTCCACTACAAATAGGAAAAAGAGGCTACAATTTGCAAGAGCTCACCAAAATTGGACAGTTGAAGACTGGAAAAATGTTGCCTGGTCTGATGAGTCTCGATTTCTGTTGAGACATTCAGATGGTAGAGTCAGAATTTGGCATAAACAGAATGAGAACATGGATCCATCATGCCTTGTTACCACTGTGCAGGCTGGTGGTGGTGGTGTAATGGTGTGGGGGATGTTTTCTTGGCACACTTTAGGCCCCTTAGTGCCAGTTGGGCATCGTTTAAATGCCACGGCCTACCTGAGCATTGTTTCTGACCATGTCCATCCCTTTATGGCCACCATGTACCCATCCTCTGATGGCTACTTCCAGCAGGATAATGCACCATGTCACAAAGCTCGAATCATTTCAAATTGGTTTCTTGAACATGACAATGAATTCACTGTACTAAAATGGCCCCCACAGTCACCAGATCTCAACCCAATAGAGCATCTTTGGGATGTGGTGGAACGGGAGCTTCGTGCCCTGTGATTTTTAATTTTTTAATTTTTTATAAATTTGCAAAGATTTCAAACAAACTTCTTTCACGTTGTCATTATGGGTTGTCATTAAACCGGGATTGAGAGAGGTGGTTCCTCTGCAGCGAGTGTCTCCAAAACTAGCCTCACATACTCCTTCCATGTGCAATCTCCGGCAATTCCCTCATGTTGGTAGTCCGATTAGATAGATGGTTTTCAGGGTCTTGTCATCAAAACCAGATGGCAATGGTGGAGAAGAAATGGGAGAACTCTCGAATTGTTAAATCTGCCTGACTTAGTTCAGTGAAGTACGCCGCTAGATCCATTTTACGGTCAGTTGTTCTGTAACGTTTGAAGAAGAAAGTCAAGACAGCTGGATCTAGGTGCAGCTAGGGTTTTTAATGAAATGATAAACAAATATAAATAACGGGTAGACACAGGAACAAATAAATCATCCACGATGGGAAACCGGAACATTAACAGGAGCAAACATCTACGAAAGGCAAAGGGGACACATGGGAGGTCAAACACATACAACAACTGACAACGAATGATCAAACAACAGGGCTTAAATACACAAAGGATAATGAAGGACAGCTGGCAGAGATGAGAGCAGGGAATTATGGGAAGTGTAGTCCGGGAACAGATGACAGGGGAAAAACACAGGCCAGACAACAGTGAATCGTGACAACCACATGTATTACCCCATAACATCCATATGTGCTCCTTTTCCCAAAGTAAAAATGACACCATGAAAATATGAGAAATATGAGAATTTATTTGAACCCTAATATTAACATACAGCTTTATATGAACTAGCAAAAAGTGGCATGAACAAATACAAAACAAAGTAAGTGTACCCTAAAAGACAGATTGACAGAAAGAGAGAGATAAGAGGGGGCACAGACAATGACACATATGGTTAGTTAGTCAGATAGATTTAAGAAATCTTAAATGGAAAACATGAATGGTAACTCAGGTAATGGTAAATGGTAACAACATTTTGAAAATACCTTAGAAAGAATTTGATTGCTTTAGGGCCCGCTCTCTTTATCCCCATCTCTGTCAGATGCAAGCTGCATCATCTTTTTTATTAACTTTTCGATGTCTCCGTCCGACACACTGGAAGTACTTGCATTTCTTCACACAGATTCTTAAAAAAAAAAAAAAGAAACAAAGAAAAATAATTGATCAATCAGGTAAATATGGCACAAGTTTGCCTGTTCAAACATGAGGCTGGCTGTGTTACGTTTAGCAGGAGGAGGCAGACGAGGAGTGAGGATCTAAATGTGGGTCTTTTATTGATCAAAGTGAAAACAAACAAGACAGGAACAAAGGAAACGTCCAAATGCAAAACATCCACTTCCAACATCCACAAACAACGATCGACAGAGACTGAACAAACAACTGGGCTTAAATACAGAGGGGTAATGAAGATCAAATGACAAACAGGTGAGAACAATGATTGAAAGCTGGCAGTGATGAGGGCTGGGAATATTGGGAATTGTAGTTCATGAGAGGTGACGGTGACAAGAGAGACACAGGGCAGACAACCGGGGATCGTGACATAACCCCCCTCTAAGGAACGCATTCCAGACGCTCCTAAAAAGAAAAGAAAAAATACCAAAAAAACAAAAACAGGCAGACCAAGGAGAGCACAAGGGACAACCAGACAGTCCAAGGGGGCACAAGGGGCAACCAGACAGTCCACAGGGGCTCAAGGGGCAGACAGGCAGTCCAAGGGGGCACAGAGGGCAAGCAGGCAGTCCACGGGGGCACAAGGGGCAGACAGGCAGTCCAAGGAGCCACAGAGGGCGGGCAGGCAGGCAGTCCACGGGGGCACAAGGGGCAGACAGGCAGTCCAAGGAGGCACAAGGGGTAGACAGGCAGTCCATGGGGGCACAAGGGGCAGACAGGCAGTCCAAGAAGGCCACAAGATGGGGACTGGGTCAGGTGGCCTGGGAGGTGGCCACAGGACAGGGACAGGTTCGGGAGGTCTGGGAGTCGGCCACAGGGCCACAGCCATGGGGAACTCCGAGAGCGGAGTTGTGGTAGGCGGAGCCATGGAGGTTTCTGGTGGCAGAGCCATGGAGGGCGGAGCCATGGAAGACTCAGGTGGCAGAGCCATGGGTGGCTCAGGAGGCGGAACCGTAGAAGGCTCTGGAGACTGAGCCGTGGTAGGCGGAGCCATGGGAGGTTCAGGAGGCGGAGCCGTGGAAAGCTCTGGGATTGAAGCCGTGGAAGGTGGAGGCTGGAGAGCAGAAGCCTTTCCTCTTCTCCTCCTCCCCAGGAGGACGAGGCTGACAACGCTGGGTCGCTGACCGTGGCAGGCGTGGGCTCTGGCTCGCTGACCGTGGCGGGCGAGGGCTCTGGCTTGCTGACCGTGGCTGGCGTGGGCTCAGGCTCACTGACCGTGGCTGGCGTGGGCTCTGGCTCGCTGGCCGTGGCTGGCGTAGGCACTGGCACACTGGCCGTGGCTGGCTTAGGCTCTAGCACGCTGACCGTGGCAGCTGTGAACTGGGGAGCGGAGGCCTTTCCTCTCCTCCTCCTCCAGGCAGACGAAGCTGGCAGCGCTGGCTCGTTGGCCGAGGCAGGCATGGGCATGGGCTCGCTGGCAGGTGGGGCAGGCATGAAGGGACGAGCCATGGAAGACTGGGTGGTGACCACTGTGGGAGGAGAGGCAGGGTCCTCCTCAACGACGCCCACAGCGAACGGCGAGCCGCAGGCCAGCAGAGTCTCCTCCACGAATTCAAGGAGCGTCCAGCGGCGCGTCGCCGGTGGTAGCCGCTCCTTGAGCGAACTGTTCAGGTTAGCCCTGAAGAAGACCACCAGGGAGTAGTCCGGGAAGACAGCTACATTCGCCAGCTCGATAAAATCGAGAATGTGGTCCTCCACAGGACGGTCCTCTTGCATGAGGCTGAGCAGTCGACAGATCGCTTGAAGCACCGCTAGATCCATATTTGGTCGATCGTTCTGTTACGTTTAGCAGGAGGAGGCAGACGAGGAGTGAGGATCTAAACGCGGGTCTTTTATTGATCAAAGTGAAAACAAACAAGACAGGAACAAAGGAAACGTCCACGATGGGAAAATGAAACCAAAACATGAAAACATCACAGGTACACGAACTGGGTAGACAAGGCAAAACATCCACTTCCAACATCCACAAACAACAATCGACAGAGACTGAACAAACAACCGGGATTAAATACAGAGGGGTAATGAAGATCAAATGACAAACAGGTGAGAACAATGATTGAAAGCTGGCAGTGATGAGGGCCGGGAATAGTGGGAATTGTAGTTCATGAGAGGTGATGGTGACAAGAAAGACACGGGGCAGACAACCGGGGATCGTGACAGGCTGGTTATCCTAACTTACCATAAAGACTGGAAAAGATGGGAAAAACTAGCAATTTACGGGGTCATGTTTGAAAAAGTATTCAGACTAGGGATGCACCGATTCCACTTTTTCTATTCTGATTCTGTGCTGTGTGTGCATTTATTATATTTACTTATATAAGACAGCCTTTTGTGATTCAGAGAGCTATCACGTGTCTCCAAGTGACTTTGAATAAAATGCGCCTAAATACACTCTGTCTCAATGCCTCTGCTCGGCCATGATATTTGATCCGTGTCTCAAGCTAATGACGTAACTTCCAGGGAGGCATCACTGAGCCCATTGTACACGCCCCAATCCCCTGACTCCACCCCCACGTCAAAACATTGCCATAAAGTAAAACGCACAGAAAAGTGAAGGGCAAAGGCAAAATGGTATCATGAGCTCACACATGATGGAAATGCAGATTAAAAGGAGCATTGCAAAATAATTAGTAGGCATTGCAAAGAAAAAGATGTGTGGCAAAATCATTGCTGCCTACAAATCTGTTGCAGAGATAAAAAAGGATAAAAGTTCTTTAGTTTCTTTTACAACAGTCATTGATTTTTGCAATTAATTATATGTTGGTTTTTGCTATATTTTATTTATATTTTGCAATTCTTTATTTTTGTTTGCAAAACTTTATTTTTTTCTCTCGATACTTTATTTGACTTTTGTGATAGGCCACTTAATTTTTGTTTAAAAAAAATATATGTGGCGTGGAATTGATTCCATAGCATTTTCTTCAAGCGATTTTATGAACGTTCGTTATTTTTATTTGCAAACAGGGTTTGATATAGCACCCGCAAACGCACCGAGACTCAATCCAGTTCGTGAGGTCCTCTCCAAATGCATTTCATGCATGAGTCATTTTGCTCATCTACCTGCAAAAGGTGCCTCGGAGTGACACATGACAAGAAATGCTGTTTGAAGAAATACACTTTATTATATTTTTATGAACAGTCAAAAGAAACTCAGTCACTGCTCGTGGAACAAGCGCATGTAAAGAATTATCACTCCTTTTTCTCTATTTCATTCAACTGAAAACTGTTTGCAAGAATAATGTAGTTTATGAGAATGCTGCAAATGATCTCCGATTATCTCGTGAGGTGCTGCGAGTTTAGTTCGCTCTTACACATTGTGAGCACAACTCTGCAGGTTCAGTAATATATACAGGTATATTTGTATTAAAAAAACGAAGACGAAAGTGATTAAATCATAAGGTAATACAAGACACGTTCAACTTGAACCTAAATTAAGTTCTCTATTTTTTCTTTAGGCATCATAAATATGACCAAAATGGAATACAAACACATTTGATAAGAACACACATTTTTTGGGGGCACAAGAATTTATTAGGCTTATTTATTATGATGATTATTATAATTATCTTTACATTTATAATTGTTTTTAGTTCTTAAGTTGTATGCTAGTAATTTTCACCTGTTGCTGCATACTGATACTTGCGTGATGGCAAATGGAGCCAATGGAGATGGTAAATGTTTGGATTTGGGGAGGTGGTTATATAGAGGATTTTTTATCACTTCGTTATTTGTATTGCTTTTTCGTTTCGTATAAAGTGCGATTTGAATTTAGAAATGTCTTTTAAGTTTGTCGTGTGTCAATAAATTAATAACATTTTTAAAGCAAAATCAATAAAGCAAAAATATTCACCGACCATGGAGCTTGATCATATAATCGGATATTGATATTTTAAATGCGAATATCATTAAAATATTTCTACATATCGCCAAAAGGGAAGTTACATTTTTCATGAAGTAGAATTAAGTAATTTTATGGAGACCTGCTCAAATACGTGTACTCAATTACATATTGCAACATGCTACCTATTAATATTTGCATATTTGTTTGTTTTTGAGTAGTCTATGGGCAATATATACATTTTATTTTATTGAAAAACTTTGTTTTGAAAATAGTAAATTATTCGTTTGTGATATAGCTCTTTCGAAAATATGCATCAACCAAAAATAAAAAAATTGGCTCCTTAGTGAAAAAAGGTTCCCGACCACTGCTCTATCAATTCGTTCTTCAAAGTTTGAAAAGAAAGAAATAGGCCTACTCATCATCAGTCTCATAAACAGGTGTGATCCATATGATATGGTTGATCATCCTTTCACATGTCAAATCAAATCCACAAAGTATATTTTATTTCAGCATGTTTTGAGTAAGGGTCGTGTAATATCATAAAATTAATTTATTTTATTTAATGTTAATTTTTCATCGCTCTTCTATTGCATTATTTTATAATAGTTTATACAGTTTTTAAATACTAAAGTAATATTTTGAAATTCATGGCATGTGTTAACCAACAGTTTTGACAACTAGACTGTTTAAACGTCTCATGTTTGACATAATCAACTAAAGTTGTTTTCCCCGAAGACCCATAAGAAATGTTGTTTTACAGGCTATTTGTTAAAAGCGGTTGTATCGGATTATCACACCATACAAACACTTACTAACTACACACATGCACAAACACTGTACTGACACACTATTTGTACCTGCATGTTTTTCACTCTTCCTTGTGCTTTAGATGTGCAAAAGTAAATTACGATTTGCGGTTCAACGTACATACCCGAGTCATTTTCCTGCAGATCGAAACCGCATTAAGTGTCTGAAGATCTATGTGAAAGTGAACTTTCTGAAAAGAACAAATAACATCAAGCTGTGATTATTAAGTAAATCAAAGTGATAAAACATCTGACTGACTCTCTGTCATTTCATTCTGAATTGAAGTCTCTGTGTCCAGATTTGAGTGTAAACACTGATGACAAATGTAAAAGAAGTGATATTATGTCCACACAATAGCAAAAAATAAAAGATAAACTCATCATAGAAAAACCCTCAACCATAAAGTTTTGCTATTTACTATTTTTATTCATATGCAACATTTTGTAGTCATATGTCACATACCATTAAAACCCCAGAACTGTATTGCAATTTAAGTAATATTTAAAATACTTCAACATTTATGTTCAAAATTGACCCGGATGTTTGTTGGCTAACAAATAAATCTGGTACTCTGGCAAATTATTTTATTCCAGGTTTGGAGAAACATTTATTGTGGTTCAGTCAATGTATGACAAAGTTAATGTACTTATGTATATTAGTGTAATGTAAAGAAGGACTGATCCCTGTGAATTTGATTTTATAATGATACTTACCTTTAAATGTGTGTGTGTGTGTGTGTGTGTGTGTGTGTGTGTGAGCGTGTATTTATCACTTTGTGGGGACCAAATGTCCCCATAAGGATAGTAAAACCCGAAATTTTTGACCTTGTGGGGACATTTTGTCGGTCCCCATGAGGAAAACAGCTTATAAATCATACTAAATTATGTTTTTTGAAAATGTAAAAATGCAGAAAGTTTTCTGTGAGGGTTAGGTTTAGGGGTAGGGTTAGGTTTAGGGGATAGAATATAAAGTTTGTACAGTATAAAAACCATTATGTCTATGGAAAGTCCCCATAAAACATGGAAACACAACATGTGTGTGTGTGTGTGTGTGTGTGTGTGTGTGTGTGTGTGTGTGTGTGTGTGTGTGTGTGTGTGTGTGTGTGTGTGTGTGTTAAAACTGACATCTTTGTAAACTAGAAAATATTGCAACATTTAAACAAACAACTATTTATAAATGAGGATAACTCTACAACAAACAAAAATCCAATTGTGGCAATAGAAGAACATTTGTGAGTAAATGCAGTCCTGTAAACATGTTACTTCATCAGTTATTGGTAGACTTTTAGTGGTTTTCTTGAAATAAAAATCAGTAAAGCAAAGATCAGTTGGCATCACACAGTACACATTTTTGTTTACATGTACAAGTTTCTGAGTGTGGGGTTTGATCCAGGAATGAGTAAATTAATACCAAAAATATGGGTGTCAATATAAACTCAGCCTTTGCATTTGTGTTTGACACCCCACTGACGTAACAGTACCATGGATGTAGTTTCATGGTATGAATTAGTGTTAAAATGTCTTGTGTGTGTATATCACAAGTCATTTGATTGTTTTCCAGTATGCTAGCACCCCATTTCTTTGAAATGTTCACACTTGAATTTACATGGGATTTTATGATAACTGTGTACAGTATACTATAAAAACCTCTGAATTCGAACTATTGATTTTGCAAGTGATTTCTAAAATCTTTCTGTTCTTTTATGTAATTATATTTAATTGTTACCTGTATTATAGATTTATACTTCTTTAGCCACAAATCTCTACCAACATGTTTCACAACATTACACGGAGCAGTTGATGGGTAAAAAGAAAAACTTTTTTGTCTTTTACTTTTGCTTGTGTTCGCTTGCGTTACAGCGGCTTCTGATGTTGATGACTCGTCTGTGCCGCCACCTTCAGGTCTGCGCGCCCAGTCTGAGCCTGATGCACAGAGGTCCGATATGCTTCCCCGGGTCCTGCGAGCGCGAGGTTGGACCGGAAAATCCCGTCCCCCTCCCGGCTACTTGATTGGCTCCACGGGCATGTGCGCCGCTCACAGCCGTGCCCCCCCTCCGGTTCCTTTCTTCCCAGACGTGCATGACGAGCTGAGCAAACCAAGCTTCTTCGCTCCTCTGCTCTCACTACCCTCGGCGGTAGAGCGGTTCCAGACCGCTCCCCCCCCGTACGCCATGGCCCCCTCCTGCAAGTCCACCGGGCCAAGGCACTCCAAAATTTTGCACTTGGGTAGTCCTGTTCTTGACGTGCTGCAGGAACTGCACTCGAACAGGCGATGGCCACCCTCGTGGTCTGGAAACGCAACACATGGACTGGACCTGGTCGCAGTAGAGGAGGTAGACAAAGCACGCTTCCTCAAACGCTCCCATCTCCCAGCTCCGTCCATTCGTCGACACCACCTGACAACGCCACCCAGCAGTCCTCAGTGGTGAAGAAACAGACGGAGGCTATTTCACACATCCTGCCCTGCCGCAAACCTGCCGCCAGGGGCCACGCCCTGTCTGCTCGCCGAGGGCGTCCTCCTGCGGCTTTCAAGAAAGAAAGAAAATCAGTGCTCTGCCTCAACAAACATGGGCCCAGCTCTCAGCCCCGGCGTCGAGCACCCCGCAGAAGATGGACACCCCCTCATCTCACGGACCCCCTCGAGGACACGGAAGGCTCCCAGGCGCTTCTGAGATGAACGACCCAGAGACCGAGACGTTAGCTCCGGAGCTGGTAAGACCGGTGGGGTCCCGGGAGGAGAATCTTTTGTTGAATTAATTTCATTTGCCACACCCCCTAACAGGGGCTGCGGTACTATTGCAATTCTCAATAATAGAGCTATTTCCTTTTTTGTCTCTGGGTCACCTGGCCCACAAATGCCGTTCTCACAGCACTCTGCCGCCAGGCATCAACAGTCCTGGCATGCTGGACGCGGCTCCGCCTTCAGCCCCACGACTGTTACCCGGCCGGCCGGTTCTGACGAGTCCAGAGGACGCCATTACAGGACCTCCTCCTCAGTCACTAACCCGCCCCCTGCCGGATGTGCGGAGCAAGGTAAGTGCTTTGAGTTTTTTCTCAGCTCCAGAGCCACGGGACGTGTCCTTGCCTCCCGAGGGCGTACTACCTGCTCCGCCCCGCTGCGAAGCCCCGCCAGGTACGTCAAAAATACTCGTCCCTTTGGTGCCCCTAGCACGGAGATTGGATGCATGGCTCTATCGCATCTCTTCTACTCAAAGATGCGATAGAGCCTGCCCCTCCAACCAAAATGAAGAAGGGTTTCTACAGCCCTTACTTCATTGTACCCAAGAAAGGAGGCGGCTTATGACCAATCTTGGACCTGCGAGTTTTCAACCGAGCACTGCTCAAACTCCCGTTGAAAATGCTCACGCACAAGGGTATCTTGACATGCGTCCAGCACCTAGATTGGTTCGCAGCGGTAGACCTGAAGGACACATACTTCCGCGTCTCAATTTTGCCACGACACCGACCTTTCCTACGGTTCGCGTTCGACGGCCAGGCATTCCAGTACAAAGTCCTCCCCTTCGGCATGTCTCTGTCCCCTCGCGTCTTCACGAAAGTCGCAGAGGCAGCTCTTGCCCCGCTCCGAGAAGCCGGCATCCGCATACTCAATTACCTCGATGACTGGCTCATACTGGCCCACTCCCGAGAGTTACTATGCGCTCACAGAGACCAGGTGCTCAGGCACCTCAGCCGCTTGGGGCTTCAGGTCAACCGAGAAAAGAGCAAGCTCACCCCGGTTCAGAGCATCTCCTTTCTCGGCATGGAGTTAGACTCAGTCTCAATGTCTGCAAGTCTCACCAACGAGCGTGCGCAGTCGGTGCTGAGATGCCTCACTAAATTCAGGCCAGGCACAACGGTCCCTCCCTCTAAAACTCTTCCAGAGACTCCTGGGGCATATAGCATCCTCTGCCGCAACTACGCCGCTGGGGTTGATGCATATGAGACCGCTTCAGCACTGGCTTCAGACTCGAGTCCCGAGACGAGCATGGCACCACGGCACGCACTGTGTGACAATCATCCCCGCCTGCCGAAAAACACTAAAACCCTGGACAGACCTCTGCTTTCTACGGGCAGGAGTGCCCCTGCAGCAGGTGTCCCGACACGTCCTGGTCACTACCGACACCTCCAGACTGGGTTGGGGCGCCGTGTGCAAAGGGCATGCAGACTCAGGTCGCTGCATGCCACTCACATTCCCGGCAAGCTCAATGTGATAGCAGACGCACTGTCACGACAACACTTACCCAGCAAAGAGTGGAGGCTCCACCCCCAGTCGGTCCAGCTGATTTGGGAACGGTTCGGCAGAGCCGAGGTAGACCTGCTTGCTAGATGTGCTGGCACACAGCTGGCCCGCGGGGCTACGCAAGTATGCATTTCCCCCAGTGAGCCTTCTTGCACAGGTGCTGTGCAAGGTCAGGGAGGACGAGGAACAAGTCACACTAGTGGCTCCCTATTGGCCCAACCGGGCCTGGTTCTCGGACCTCGTGCTCCTCGCGACAGCCCCTCCCTGTCAAATTCCCCTGAGGAAGGACCTTCTTTCTCAACCAAGCCAGAGCCCCTTCTTCATTTATTCCTATAAGTGCCACAACCCGGCCCCGCCCTCCGCCCTGCCACATTCCTCCCTCGTTCTCTCAGGCTGGTCAAAAAGCCCCTCCGCATTCTCAGCGACTCGTGGGGACACTCCTCCGCCCCTGGCAGCGGCCCTACCGCTCCAGGCGGTCAGGGAGACACTTCCCTCCTCCCCTCGTGGACGGCGGTCTTCCTTCGACCCCTCTGCGTTTCTGGGGGATGGCGGGGCTCTTGTCCGCCCCTGGCAGCAGCTCCATTGCTCCAGGCAGTCAGGGAGTCCAGTCCCCACTTGCCTAATGGACACCGCGTCCGGGCAGTCAGTCTACTCCCTCCCCCAGTGGATGGCAGTGGCGCTCCCCTGGGTGGACGGCAGTGTCGAGGACTCCGCGACAGGCATCCCTCCTCCTTCCCGGGTTTTGGCACCAGTAGAAAGCTGTTTAATGGAAAAGAGGAGGCGAGAACCGGCTTGACAATATAAATAATAGTTTGGTAAACTGAAACAAAAGACAAACACACACACGATGGACATCCGTAAACTATCTCTCTCTCGTCACACCACCGCCACCTGCCATCGGCCTGTATCCCTCTCGGAGACTTCATTAGCCTGATAAGGGACCGGGTGTGTATAATCACAACCCGGCCCTGCCACAGTAAAATATAAATAATAAAACTCTGTCGTATTTTGCATAGCATATAGATAAACTGGGCCATACTCAGATTTCCTTAGTGAATTTGCACATTTTCGATCAGATCTAGTAGTTAAAGTAGAAAGAGCTTTAATTGTTGGTGACTTCACTACAATAGAATCAGACAATGCAGGATTTGTCTGAGTCAAGGAACAATGAGTTAATGCTTTTAAAAGAACAGAGTCTGACAATGCATGATTTGATGCAGACAATTTGTGGAATTGGGAATACTGGGGTCAACCCAGGAGCATGGGTCAGGAGAAATAGGGAGTACTGGAGTGAACCGTGGCGCATGCGTCAAGAGAAATAGGGAGTACTGGGGTGAATAGAGATGCATGCGTCAAGAGGAAGTCTCAAGGATAAAAAAAATACCACCTGTGGCATCACAGGGATGTTTTGTGTGTGACCAATAAACTGAAATAAGGGACATCATTTAATATACTAATCAAATTAATGCAGAAAATAATGATTGTTAGTTAATATAAAATATGTAACCATATGAAGTGATTACAGTGTGTTTTATGCATATAAAATAGTTATGCTTTTGTCACCATTGAAGTTAAGCCAGGATGTCCTGTTAGAATGAGTGATGACATAAATAATCAAGGTATAAGATTTTATTGGATGATATTATTGGTTGATAACATGGGTTAATTTTTGGACAAAGAGGCCATCCTCAATGAGAACAGAAACTGTATAAAAAGGCATGTTCTAAAATAACTTCAGATGTTCATGAACCATCTTGGCTTTGTTATTTTTATAATAAAGTCTATTTTTGTTATCAGAACTTTGCGCCTCTGAAAAATCTTTGACTCGACTGTGCTTTGATGGCTGTTCTGGAGAATCTGCCATGACAAGAGCAATGGCATCTCAGATCATTACCTTGTCTCTTGTTTGCTGTGATCATCTAATGTCATTCAATCTACACCACTTAAGCTAGCTTCACTAATAATCTACCAGAAGTGTCTCACATACTCAGTAAGCCAAAAAGTCTAGAAGGACTTGAGGTAATAACCAAAAAAATAAATACAGTATTCTCTAGCATTCTTGATAGTGTCACCCCCCCTGGGTAGCTCATCAAGTAAAGATGTGGACTACCACAACTGGAGTCGCAAGTTCAAATCCAGGGCATGCTGAATGACTCCAGCCAGGCTTCCTAAGCAACCAATTGGCCCGGTTGCTAGGGTGGGTAGAGTCACGATGGGTTAACCTCCTCGTGGTCACTATAATGTGGTTCTTGCTCTCGGTGGGGCACGTGGTGATTTCTGCGTGGATGCCGCGGAAAATAGTGTGAGCCTCCACACACGCTAGATCTCTGCGGTAATGCGCTCAACAAGCCACGTAATAAGATGCGCAATTTGACTGTCTCAGACGCAGAGGCAACTTAGATTCATCCTCCACCACCCGGATTAAGGTGAGTCACTATGCCACCACGAGGACTTAGAGCACATTGGGAATTGGGCATTCCAAATTGGGGAGAAAAGGGGGAGAGAGAAAAAAAGAGTATCTTGGTGCCAATCGGCAGGTTTCGTTCTTGGGAATGAAACACAACGCTGTATCCACAGCGGCAACTCCAAGGTTTGTGTTAGGCAGAAGAAAGTCATATGCATCTGGGGTGAGAGAATTGTCCTTTTTGGGTGAACTATTCCTTTAAATTGGGCAAAAACGGCCCACTTAGGCAGGAAGAGCCATGTACTGATGTGTAAAATGATCAATCACAATTGGTTTTGTCATTACGTGCCATTGTCATTTAAGACCCACAAAGGGGAAAATTATATAATAATGGATGGCACAGCAGCTCTGGCTATTGCACAGAAAACACACACAGGGGGAAAAGCTGAAAAAAAAAAAAATACAATAAAATACAATAAAATAAAATAAAATATATAAATAAAAAAATAATTTACAGACCATTTCACAGACATGATAAAGGGGAAAACAAGGGAAAATAGTTCTGATTCCTCATGGACGTTCCATCAATCCAGTCAATAAGGTGCTTCTCAGATCTTGTTTCTATCATTAATTATTTTTTAAGAATACAAAACAGGCTGAAACAAGCAGTATTTCTGCTTAATTCAATAATAAATTAATACAATAATAATAACAGAGAAAATAGTTTACAGCATACATACCCCTGGAGCTTTCCATGTTATTCTTTTTTATGAATATCACTTATGAGAAAATATTTTTACTGTCACTAAATAAACTATGACAGAGGCATATAGATACATAATAATGTATAGGTACCTAGGGGAGTGTATTTAATCGTGCGCATATGGCAGCAGTGTGTATGTACATGGAATATATAGGGCAGTGGTGGATAAGAGTCCATCCATTCAATCATTGACACTGAAGAACGATGCTGCTGTTGTCCCGTGAACATCTGCACATCCAATGGAGCTGCGCGAATGCCCATCGAACTCCAGCCTATTAATTATCGCATTTATCATCACTCATAGGATCTTTCGGGATGGACGACGACCTGGTGTGTGAATACGACTCTACTTGGGACACGGAGAGCGACGGGGATGAGCTGCACGACACCGGCCGCATTAAAAAAACACGGCCCACATTCGTATGTTATTGCTTCTCATTCATCAAACTATTGAAGATGATGCATTTACATGTTATGCACATATTTAGACATGCGCATTAAAATGTAGTTTTTCTTTGCGTTGTGTTTTATTTAGGGTTTATATTTGTGTTAGACATTCGATTGCCCTGCCAATTTCACATGCATCTTATCCTCCGATAATTCACTGTGAGCACTAATAATTCAATGACAATTCAGTGAGGAAATGCGTGAATAAACACTTTAGAGGGTTTATTCTGGTCATCTCACAACAGTTTGTTTATTGTTAGTTATTCAATCGCGTTCGCGGCATTAGCCCGATAATGAACACTAGGGCTCCACTGACCTGAAGTGCGTCATTCGCATATGATCTACACTTCATGTGCATCTGGTCACAGGCTCGCGGATGTTCTATGAGACGCGTGAAGTGTTTTAAGCGAGTCAGGTCACTCGGCGGCCATCTTTCGAACGCTCTCGGGCAGGCTGAACAAGCGGCATACAAGTGCAGCTCCTATTTGCTTGAATGGGGAAATACAGAAATGTCCAAAACGGTTGGTCAAGATTACGTGAGAATAACATATTTCAAATCAGCAGTAAAATCTGACGACACTGGTATCATTTATTGCGATTCTTTACCTCAGAGTATGCTAAAAAAAAAAAATCTAAATGTTGCCTTTCCGGCTAAAGCCTACCCACCTCAGCGTGCACGCGCACAGTACCGCTGTGCTTCCACTAGATGGTAAAATATGTGAATTTCGTCTTCCCCCAAGCCATCCGAAAGATCAGCTTGGATGATAAGTTATACATTTTCCAGTAGATGGCAGCACAGACTCTGACATTTAATTTAAAGGATTTCAAAAGTCATTGCCCTATGTCCTTTTGATCCTTATGGAAACAGTGTTTCTACACAAGTCGATTCTAGGTCTCTTTTGTCTGCTATTTGAACGTTAAATCTCTAGCCTACTGGTAGATTTTACACTAAGGTGTCACATGCTTTACAAAAGAAAATTAGTTCACCCGCAACTCTTGTTACGTTACACGTTAATAATAATGTTATGGGTATTATATCTAAACACTTGTTAAAATTGTACATGTAGTAGATGTAGTAAAGTTCTGTAATTGGCTCTTGGTGGAAATAAATAATATAGACTATCTTTATTTCTACTGCACCTTTCAGATTTTAAGCAAAAGGTTTTTAACTAATTAATAAGAGAAATCAACATAAATTAATAACATAAACAACATAAACATACAAGAATATCATAGTATATGTGTGTGTGTGTGTGTGTGTGTGTGTTCTGACACAAGCAACACTGTTTGTCCCATAACATATTCTATTTACTTAAACAGTTTTTCTTCTTGGTTGTTTTGAAAATGTTTTCGCGTATGGAAAGTGCACACACAAATCCCATGTCAACCCAAATAATAATGTAATTTCTTTATATTATTTGAGCAGGCAAGACATAGACACACGACAAAAGGAAAATAGAGCATTAAACATGCACAATTTGAATTTTTTTTTTTTTTTTTTTAATCATAAAGAAATTAAGCCCGCCTAGATCCTGCCTCCCTCATTATTCTGCATGGATGCCCAAATAGTCCTAAAATAGGTATGGTCCATTGAAACAAGAAGCACTGTATGTCCCATAACAAATGTGATTTTATTGACATAAACACGTATATTATTCAGGGGGGTATTATCTAGGCAGGACAATTTTTACATCGCTGCCTCGATTCTACCTCCCTCATTATTCAGCGCGGTATCTGACGCTGAGGACTCCCCTGGGCTGCCGCTTTCGGGCCTGCATGCCCAGGCTGAGGCCGACGCGCAGATGACCGACATGCTTTCCCGGGCCTGGGGTCCGGGCGCCGCTCACAGCCTCGCCCCGTCCCGTTTTTCCCGGAGGTGCATGATGAGCTGACGTCATCGTGGAGAGCACCCCTCTCCACGATGGATTTTTTCCCTCATCCTCTCTCGCCAACCTCGCCGGCGTAACACGCCACGGATACACGTCGATTCCCCAGGTGGATAGGGCAGTTGCGCTCCACTTATGCCCCGGAAACCCTACCACCTGGCGGGGCCGCCCTGTACTCCCTGTAGAGCAACATCCTCTCTGATCGCGAAGGCCTACAGCGCCGCTGGACGCGCTGCTTCCGCCCTGCATGCCATGGCTCTCCTGCAAGTCCACCAAGCCAAGGCACTCAGAAACATGCACGGGGGTGGCCCTGATCCCGACATGCTGCAGGAATTGCGCTAAGCGACCGACCTCGCCCTAAGAGCGACGAAGGTCACAACGCAGGCGCTCGGGCAGGCGATGGCCACACTCGTGGTCCAGGAACGTCAACTGTGGCTGAACCTGGTCGAGATGCGTGAAGCCGACAAGACTCGCTTCCTCAACGCCCCTCTCTCCCAGTTTGGCCTCTTCGGTGACACCGTCGAGGACTTCGCCCAGCAGTTCTCCACGGTGAAGAAGTAGACGGAGGCCATCTCACACATCATGCCCCGCCGCAAACCTTGTGCCCCGGGCCGTGCCCCGTCTGCTCGCCGAGGGCATCCCCCTGCGGCTAGGAAACCTGATGCTCCGCCTCAACCCGGGCCCAGCTCTCAGCCCCAGTGTCGAGCACTCCACGGGAAGCGCACGCCCCCTGTCTCACGGATCCCCTCGAGGACCCGGAAGGCTCCCAGGCGCTCCTGAGACAGTCCACCCAGAGTCCAAGACGTTAGCTCCGGAGGTGGTAAGACCGCTCTGTCCCCCGGTGGAGGGCATCTAGAGTGGTAGACTAATTCCGTGGTACTGTCCCCTCAATA
The DNA here is from genome assembly GCF_025860055.1 of Xyrauchen texanus. Lineage (NCBI taxonomy): Eukaryota > Metazoa > Chordata > Actinopteri > Cypriniformes > Catostomidae > Xyrauchen > Xyrauchen texanus. The sequence goes on along the minus strand of NC_068306.1, from coordinate 41,855,406 downwards.
TATACAATATTACATCATGAAGGGTGCCAGCGGATTGCAACTTGAGCCCTGATCATTAATGTTTGGTGCTCTAATATTAGCCAAAATCAACCTTTTCCTCTGAATTTCTGCTAAAACAATAATGACTCTTCCTAATTTATCATTACTCTGTTTGAGACATTTTAATTGTAGATGCTTACTTATCAATGTAATGACTCCCCTTCTCTTACTTGAGCCAGAACTAAAGAAAACATGTCCACCCCATATATTCCCAAATTTTTCAGCTTCCTGCAGGGAAAGAATCACAATATCATATTTCTTATGTTTAAGAAAAGAAATCAAATCAAGTCAATTTTATTTATATAGTGCCTTTCACAACACACATTGTTTCAAAGCAGCTTTACAGAAGATCAGGCATTAACAGACAGATGTTGATTAATGGAGAAAAATAACCTTGGGAGAAACCAGACTCACTGTGGGGGCCAGTTCTCCTCTGTCTAACATCATGAATATAATGTAAATATTACTTATGTATAGTTAAAATCATGGTTTAAAATTATTAAACTAAATAAGTGTTAAGGGTCAGTGTTTAAACATCGATTTTGTTTGAGCTGTAAGCTTAATGACTAATGTCTTTGAAGTCCAGCCTGGATTAACTGCAGAAGTTCACATAGATGCAATTGTCCTTGTAAATTGGCTGATCAAATAAAATAAAATCACTTTATTGTCACACTACCATGTACACAAGTGCAACAGTAGGTGAAATCTTGTGTGTAGTTCCGAGCAACATGGCAGTCATGACAGTGACGAGACATATACCAATTACAATAAACAACATATTTACACAACACAATTTACATATCAAATGTACACATACACAATAATAATATAAAATGTACAGTAAACAATACACACAATATAGAATACACATACAATAAAAAAAAAAAATATGAGTATTTAAAAAATATATATATACAGTAGTTATATTGTGGAGAATATATTTGACAGTCCAGTGTGAGATAATAAGATTAATAAAATGCAGTGCTGATTATTGATCGTGAGAGATCAAGTGTTCAAAAGTCTGATTGCTTGGGGGAAGAAGCTATCATGTAGTCTGCTGGTGCGGGTCCTGATGCTGCGATACCGCCTGCCTGATGGTAGCAGTGAGAGCAGCCCATGACTCAGTGGCTGGAGTCTCTGATGATCCTCCAAGCTTTTTTCACACACCGCCTGTTATATATGTCATGGAGGGAGGGAAGCTCACCTCCGATGATGTGTTTGGCAGTTCGCACCACCCTTTGCAGGTCTTTGCGTTTGTGGGTGGTGCTATTGCCGTACCAGGCGGTGATGCAGCCAGTCAGGATGCTCTCTACAGTACTGGTGTAGAACCGTGTGATGATGTGGTGGTTCATTCCAAACTTCCTCAGCCGTCTCAGGAAGAAGAGGCGCTAGTGAGCCTTCTTCACAACGGCCTCAGTGTGGACGGACCATGTGAGTTCCTCAGTAGTAATGTGGACACAGAGGAACTTGAAACTGCTGACTCTCTCCACCAGTGCTCCATTAATGGTGATGGGGCTGTGTTCTCTGTCTTTCCTCCTGAAGTCCACCACAAGCTCCTTGGTTTTACTGACATTGAGGGTGAGGTTGTGCTCCTGACACCAGCGTGCGCACCTCCTCTCTGTAGGCTGTTTCATCATTGTTAGTGATCAGACCTACCACTGTCGTATCATCAGCAAACTTAATGATGGCATTGGAGCAATGTGTTGCCACACAGTCATGTGTGTATAGGGAATACAGGAGTGGGCTGAGAACACAGCCCTGCGGGGCTCCAGTGTTGAGGGTCAGTGATGAGAAGTTGCTGCCCATTCTAACCACCTGACGTCTGCCTGACAGGAAGTCCAGGATCCAGCTGCACAGCGAGCTGTTTAAGCACAGAGCCCGGAGTTTCTCATCAAGCTTGGAGGGCACTATGGTGTTGAATGCTGAGCTGTAGTCTACAAACAGCATTCTCACATATGTGTTCTTTTTTTCCAGGTGGGAGAGAGCAGTGTGTATTGTAGATGCAATGGCATCATCAGTGGAGCGGTTGTTGCGGTAGGCAAACTGCAATGGGTCCAGAGAGGTGGGCAGCACAGAGCAGATGTGATCTCTGATTAACCTCTCAAAGCATTTGCTGATGATGGGGGTCAGAGCAACAGGACGCCAGTCGTTTAGGCAAGTGATTTTGGCTTGGTTCGGTACAGGCACAATGGTTGACATTTTGAAACATGTGGGGACTACAGACAGGGTGTTATGAATGGAGGCAGCGAAGCAGACGAGGAGATGCGGATCCAAAAGCAGTTTAAACTTTATTAGAAAAATAAACAAGGTGGGTACACAAAACACGGGAACAAAGGAAAAACCCTCAATGGGGAAATAAAACACAAAACTAGAAAACACGGGCAGGGAACACATACCAGGCTAACAACAACATTCAACGAACGACAAGGAGTGAACAAAAAGCAGGGCTTAAATACACAGTGAGTGATGACTGAATGAGATACAGGTGAAAACAATGAACAAAATGGCAGTGAAGATGGCAGGTGGATTCTGGGAAGTGTAGTTCTAAACAATGACAAGTGAGACAGTGGAGCTAAACAAGGGACAAAAGTGAAAACTATGGAATGCAAAGGTGACAAAAATGGCAGACAGAGGGCAACAGTGAAACAAGACAAGGAATTCCTAACATAGCCCCCCCTCAAGGATCGGATTCCAGACGATCACAGTAACATAAAACAAAACAAAAAATGTCCATGACTGGGGGGGAGCTTGAGGTAGGGAGACAGACCAAGGGGGCAACAACGGGCAGACAGGCAGTCCAGGGGGCAACGAGGGGCAGACAGACAGTCCAGGGGGCAATGAGGGGCAGATAGACAGTCCAGGGGGCAGAGAGGGCAGGCAGGAAGTCCAAGGGGACACAGAGGGCAGGCAGGAAGTTCAAGGGGGCACAAAGGGCAAGGACAGGTTCAGGTGGTCTGGGAGCTGGCCACCGGGCAAGGACAGGTTTGGGGAACCTGGGAGGAGGCCACTGGACAAGGACTGGGTCAGGAGGCCTGGGAGGAGGCCACAGGACAGGGACTGGGTCTGGGGGCCTGGGAGGAGGCCACAGGACGGGAACAGGATCAGGAGGCCTGGGAGGAGGCCACAGGACAGGGACTGGGTCAAGGGGCCTGGGAAGAGGCCACAGGACGGGAACAGGGTCAGGAGGCCTGGGAGGAGGCCACAGGACAGGGACTGGGTCAGGAGGCCTGGGAGGAGGCCACAGGACAGGGACTGGGTCAGGAGGTCTGGGAGGAGGCCACAGGACAGGGACTGGGTCAGGGGGCCTTGGAAGAGGCCACAGGACGGGAACAGGGTCAGGAGGCCTGGGAGGAGGCCACAGGACAGGGACCGGGTCAGGAGGCCTGGGGGAAGGCCACAGGACGGGAACAGGGTCAGGAGGCCTGGGAGGAGGCCACAAAGGCGGTGACCTGGAAGCCGTAGGAGGCTCGGGAGGCAGAGCCGCAGGAGGCTCGGGGCGCGGAGCCGCAGGAGGCTCGGGGCGCGGAGCCGCAGGAGGCTCGGGAGGCGGAGCCGAGGGAGGCTCAGCTGAGGGAGGCTCTGGAGGCGGAGCTGAGGGAGGTTCTGGAGGCTCAGAGGCCTCAGGGGGCGGAGCCGTGGGAGGCTCAGGAGGCAGAGCCGAGGGAGGAGGAACCATGGAAAGCTTGGGAGGCTCAGGGGGTGGAGCCGCAGGAGGCTCGGGAGGCGGAGCCGTAGGAGGCTCGGGAGGCTCAGCTGAGGGAGGCTCTGGAGGCGGAGCTGAGGGAGGCTCTGGAGGCTCAGAGGCCTCAGGGGGCGGAGCCGTGGGAGGCTCAGGAGGCAGAGCCGAGGGAGGAGGAACCATGGAAAGCTCGGGAGGCTCAGGGGGCAGAGCCGTGGGAGGCTCAGGAGGCAGAGCAGAGGGAGGCTCGAGAGGCGGAGCCCTGGGAATCTCGGGAGGAGGAGCCCTGGCAGACTCGAGAGACTTGAGAGATGGAGCCCTGGGAGGCTCAAGAGACTTGAGGGGTGGAGCCCTGGGAGGCTCAAGAGACTTGAGGGGTGGAGCCCTGAGAGGCTCGAGAGGCTTGAGAGGTGGAGCACTGGGAGGTTCAGAGAGGAGCCCTGGGAGGCTCGGGAGACTTGAGAGGCGGAGCCCTGGGAGGCTCGGGAGACTTGAGAAGCGGAGCCCTGGAAGGCTCAAGAGGAGCCCTGGAAGACTCGAGAGGCGGAGCCCTGGGAGGCTTGAGAGGCGGAGCCCTGGGAGGCTCGGGAGGCGGAGCTCTGGAAAGCTCGGGAGGCGGAGCTCTGGAAAGCTTGGGAGGCTCGGAAGGCGGAGCTCTGGAAAGCTCGGGAGGCTCGGAAGGCGGAGCTCTAGGAAGCTCGGGAGGCGGAGCTCTGGAAAGCTCGGGAGGCGGAGCTCTGGAAAGCTCGGGAGGCGGAGCTCTGGAAAGCTCGGGAGGCGGAGCTCTGGGAAGCTCGGGAGGCTCGAGGGGCGCAGGCTCTAGGACGGGCATGACCATTGGCGCTGGATTTTGGTCAGTCCAGACTATTGGCATTAGCCCGGGAACGGTCGAGGCTACAGGCGCTGGCTCAGGGACGGTTGAGGCTACAGGCGCTGGCTCAGGGACGGTCGAGGCTACAGGCGCTGGCTCAGGGACGGTCGAGGCTACAGGCGCTGGCTCAGGGACGGTCGAGGCTACAGGCGCTGGCTCAGGGACGGTTGAGGCTACAGGCGCTGGCTCAGTGACGGTCGAGGTTACAGCCGCTGGCTCAGTGACGGTCGAGGCTACAGCCGCTGGCTCAGGGACAACCTAGGCGACAGGCACTGGCTCACTGACCTCTGAGGTGACAGGCACTGGCTCACTGACTTCTGAGGCGACAGGTACTGGCTCACTGACCTCTGAGGCGACAGGTACTGGCTCACTGACCTCTGAGGCGACAGGTACTGGCTCACTGACCTCTGAGGCGACAGGCTCTGGCTGGGTGACTGTGGTATGCACTGGCTTGGGTTCACTGACCGTGGCTGATGAGGGCTCTGGCTCGCAGACCGGGGCAGGTGAGGGTTCTGGCTCGCTGACCGTAGCTGACAAGGGCTCTGGCTCGCAGACCGGGGCAGGCGAGGGCTCTGGCTCGCTGACCGTAGCTGACGAGGGCTCTGGCTCGCTGACCGGGGCAGGCGAGGGCTCTGGCTCGCTGACCGTAGCTGACGAGGGCTCTGGCTCGCAGACCGGGGCAGGCGAGGGCTCTGGCTCGCTTACCGTAGCTGACGAGGGCTCTGGCTCGCAGACCGGGGCAAGCGTGGGCTCTGGCTCACTGACCGTGGCAGGTGGAGACTGGGGAGCAGAAGTCTTTCCTCTTCTCCTCCTCCGCCGGGCGGACGAAGCTGGCAACGCTGGCTCGTTGGCCGTGGTAGGCGTGAAGGGACGCACAATGGGCGAAGGGAGAGTTACCACTGTGGGAGGAGTGGCAGGGTTCTCCTCGATGACGCCCACAGTAAACGGTGAACCGCAGGCCAGCAGAGTCTCCTCCACGAACGCGTGGAGCGTCCAGCCGCGCGTTGCCTGTGGCAACCACTCCTTGAGCGCACTGTTCAGGCTCGCCGGAAAAACCCCACCAGGTCGGAGTCAGGGAATTCGGTGGCACTCGCAATCGCGAGGAAATCGCGGATGTGGTCCTCCACCGGACGATTTCCCTGACTAAGGCTGAGCAGCTGACAGCTCGCTTTTCGAACCGCTGGATCCATGTTTGGTCGTTCGTTCTGTTATGAATGGAGGCAGCGAAGCAGACGAGGAGATGCGGATCCAAAAGCAGTTTAAACTTTATTAGAAAAATAAACAAGGCGAGTACACAAAACACGGGAACAAAGGAAAAACCCTCAATGGGGAAATAAAACATAAAACTAGAAAACACGGGCAGGGAACACATACCAGGCTAACAACAACATTCAACGAACGACAAGGAGTGAACAAAAAGCAGGGCTTAAATACACAGTGAGTGATGACTGAATGAGATACAGGTGAAAACAATGAACAAAATGGCAGTGAAGATGGCAGGTGGATTCTGGGAAGTGTAGTTCTAAACAATGACAAGTGAGACAGTGGAGCTAAACAAGGGACAAAAGTGAAAACTATGGAATGCAAAGGTGACAAAAATGGCAGACAGAGGGCAACAGTGAAACAAGACAAGGAATTCCTAACACAGGGAGTGGGACAAGTTGAAAATGTCCGTAAAAACACCAGTCAGTTAGTTCGCGCACGCTCTGATGACGTGGCCCGGAATGCCGTCTGGACCCGCGGCTTTACGGATGTTCACCCGTCGGAAGGATCATGTTACATCCGCAACAGAAACTGAGTTTTAACCAACCTCTGTAGCGTCAGCCTCGAGTGCTCTCTCTCCACAAGGGCAGAAACGAGTATAAAATGTATTAAGCTCATCCGGCAGCGGTGTTCACGGCAGAGTTTTTAATTCCCTTTGTAGTCCGTGATGATGTTAATTCCCTGCCACATACTTCTAGAGTTGGTGGTGTTGAACTGTCCTTCAATTTTGTGCCTGTACTGGCGTTTGGCTGCACTGATAGAGTTACGGAGGGCATAACTGGCTTGTTTATGCTCCTCCACATTCCCGGAATTAAAAGCGGAGGGCCGCGCATTAAGTGCCGCACGAACATCGCCGTTAACCCATGGTTTCTGGTTGGGGTAGATCCGTATTGTTGTGGTTGGCATATCATCCTCTACGCACTTCCTGATGAAACACGTTACGCTATCAGCGTAAACCTTGATGTCGTCAACAGAGGCGGACCGGAACATCTCCCAGTCCGCATGATCAAAACAGTCTTGTAGCATAGTGTCTGATTGGTATGACCAGCACTGGATCGTTCTGAGGGAGGGTGCTTCCCTTTTCAGTTTCTGCCTGTAAGCGGGCAGAAGCAGAATGGAAGAGTGGTCTGATTTGCCAAATGGTGGGCAGGGGAGGGATTTGTCCCGGTCCCCTCGTGTGTTGAAGCTGATGTGTTGGTGGTATTTTTGTGCAATTGTATAAAATTGGCTTTGTTAAAGTCCCCGGTAACAATGAACGCGACCTCAGGGTGCGTGGTTTCCTGCTCACTTATACTCCCATACAGTTCCCTGAGTGCCCAGTCTGTGTCGGCTTGTGGGGGGATGTACACAGCTGTGATAATGACCACTGTGAATTCCCTCTGTAGCCAGAATGGTCGACACAGAAGCATGAGATATTCCAGATCAGGAGAGCAGAAAGACTTGATAAAATGTACGTTCCTCTGATCACACCATGATTTGTTGATCATAATACATACACCACCACCTTTGCTTTTACCTAAGAGGTCTTTCACTCTGTCCGCTCGGTGCATGGAGAAACCTGCGGGTTTGATGGCCAAGTCTGGAATCACCGCAGACATCCAGGTTTCTGTAAGGCAGATAACGCAGCAATCCCTCATCTCTCGTTGGAAAGAGATCCGCGCTCTCAGCTCGCAGCTTGTTGTACAGAGACTGAACATTTGCCAGTAGTATATTGGGTAGCGTGGGTCGATTTGCGCGACGTCTTACTCTGATGAGAACGCCGGCTCTTTTTCCCCTTTTCCTTCTACGTTTCCGAGGCCGGGCAGCCCAAACAAAGGGCTCCGCTGGCTTGTTTGTATTTTTCCACATGCGCTCCATTTTCCGAGCTGCTCATTTGAGAGCATGAGTGTGATCATTGTACATGGTGCAGGGCTTATTTCTTAAATTTTCTGTGGGGCGACAATATCAAGAGTGCTAGAGAAGACTGCATTTATATTTTTTGTTATTTCATCAAGTTCTTCTGGGCTTTGGGGTTTATTGAGTGTGTGAGATAGATCTGGAAGATTATTAGTGAAGCTATCTTTAGTGGTCAAAAGAATAGTTCTACCTGAACGATAGCGTGGTGTAGATTGAGTAACATTAGCTGTTCGCAGCATACAAAAGATGAGGTAATGATCCCAATGTATCATTTTCATTATCTATGTGAATGTTGAAGTTACCAACAATTAAAGCTCTATCTACAGTAACTACAAGATCTGATAAAACTTAGCAAATTCACCAAGGAAATCAGAATAAGGCCCGGTGATCTATACATTTTAGCAAGGACAAAAGATGACAAAGATTTTTAATTTATATCTGACCCTGTCACATTAAGCATTATTAGTCCAAAAGACTTAAATTTATATCCTGTCCTCTGAGTAACACCAATAAAGTTAATTGTAGCAACACCTCCTCCTTGACCCTTCAGACGAGGCTCATGTTTATAACAATAACCTGGGGGAGTAGATTCATTTAAACTAATATATTCATCCAGTTTAAGCCAGGTTTCAGTCAAACAGAGCGCATCCAATCTATGATCTGTAATTATTTCATTAACAATTAGTGCTTTTGTAGAAAGAGATCTAATGTTTAGTAGCCCTATTATTATATGATGTGTATTTTTATTTTGTTTGTTTTGTTAAAGTTTGACCTTAATCAAATTTTTTCGAAATTATTTAGTGAAGGTATTGCGTTTGGTAGTTCGGGGAACAGACACAGTCTCTAGGAGATACTGTCTTTATGTGTTGTAGTTTATGTGACCCGTGTGATGTCTCAATGCAGCTAGCAGATGTTCGGATTAACCAGTTTGTCTGCTTTCTGACCTGGGCCCCAGTTAGTCAATTACTATCATTATTAAGACTATGAGCCAAATTATTAGAGAGGAGAGCGGTACCTTCCCTGGAGGGATGGATTCCGTCTCTCTCTTTAGCAGGTCGGGTCTACCCCAAAAACTCTTCCAGTTGTCTATAAATCCTATTTTATTCTTCAGACACCACTCAGACATCCAGCCCTCATCACCACGACCAGAGCATGTCTAACATCGTTTGTTTATAACCTTCCTTTTTTTTATGGGGTGCCCTAATCCATTCACATTCCACGTGTAGAGAGACAATCTAATCATATTAACATTTGACATTTTGACATATAAAAAAATTTATTGTGTCACAAATAAAATTATAAAGACCACATTCCAACATTAGAGTAACAATCAAACCCCTAAAAAACAGAAAAAATCCTGGTGTCCATCTCTCTAAACTCAAACAGTCCTTGTTTCGAAATGTTCGAAATGTTTGAAAAACCATCAGTCAAAATGACTTTTGTTTTATTGATGCATATATATTGAGCCAATTTGGACATTTACATAAACACACCCCTTTCAGCCATTTTGTATTGTATTCATTTTTGCTAAGTAACAAATTGAAAGACATAAATTCTAAATATGGGAACCAAATGTGAAGTCCATTGGAGCTACATTTCAATAGAAGACTATTTTTGTAGGTTTTCCCAAATTTTCAGTGTACAGGAAAATCCATCATGCCAGACCTTATGGATCCTTGAGGCTTTTTATTTCCCAATGAGAAATGAGGCATGTACACCAAGTTTCAGAAGAATTGGACAGATGGGGTGGAAATAACATCACTTTAAAAATGGGACATTAAGGCGTGGCCTGTAGCGACCCATAAGGATGAATGTGGGCCATTCTTGGTGTGGGGGTTCCAGTTGGCCTATAGTATCAATGTACAAAATTAGAAAATTTTTGACCAGAAAATGGGAATTTTGGGCGTGGCCTGTAAAAGGCGAATGTGGGCCATTCTTTGCGTAGTACTTTAGAGTGATGTCATCTTGAAGAATATTAGGTTTGAAAAACCATCAGTCAAAATGACATTTGATTTATTGACACATATATATTGAGGCACTGTGTACATTTACATAAACACGCCCATTTCAGCCAGTTTGTATTGTATTCATTTTTGCTAAGTAACGTTTGGAAAGACATCAATTCTACACATGTGTACCAAATTTCAAGTCAATTGGAGCTATGGTTTAGGAGAAGAAGATCTTTAGGTTTTCTTAAGAGTTACATAAGCATATCACACCTCCTGAGCAGGGAGGACAATTTATAGTAAAAAAACAACAACAAAAAAATATATATATATATATATATATATATATATATATATATATATATATATATATATATATATATACTATTGATCTTTTTCACACCCACACCTATAATATCACTTCTGAAAATATGGATTAAACCACTGGAGTGTTATGGGTTACTTTTATGTTGCATTTATGTGATTTTTTTACCTTCTGAGTTCTGATCACCATTCAAGTGCATTGAAAGCACCAACAGGGCTGAGATATTCTTCTAAAAAGCTTAATTTGTGTTCAGCAGAAGAAAGAAAGAAATACACATCTGGGATAGAAAGAGGGTGAGTAAATGATGAGAGAAATATCTTTTTGGGGTAAACTAATTTTATTTGAAAGACTATCTGGCACATAATAACACTGCATAGCTGTGACTGTTTATAACTATTTCAAAATGTACAAGCTCACACTTTAAATGGTCAGTGCTTTGTTTTTTAAATCATTAAAATGGCAACAGATCCAGTGAAAAAATGGAGATTGAGTGATTGTTTTTACATTTTACATGCCATTCAAAAACGTGGCATTTTACAACATAAGAGAGAAATAAAAAAACTTAAAATAATACCATTTGTACTTTTCATTTACTTGGAATGTCAATGTTCAGGATGAAGGCTAAATTATTACTGTCTCTTTAAGAGGGTTTTATGGCATGATACGACATTCAAGGCACAGTTCAGTTTAATCATTTGAGAACTGTGAAGTATCATTATTTTCGTTCTGTGCCGTGCTGTTGCATCTGTATTCATTTCAGAGATTATTTGTGTTTTTTAATTGTGTATTAAACGTGTGATGATGTTGAACCTGAAGCACTAATTCAAGTAGTTTATCTGTTCTCGATGGATCTTCCGTGATCCTTCCCGTCAAGTGAAGCTGAGCAACATCAGTTTCGTCTCTCCCACCCTCATTTTTTTGGGTGTGAGCTGATAAAATACAGACTGCGTGAATGGTTGATTTGGTTCACTTGAAACCTACCGGAGGAATCTAATAATAAAATCGTCAATAACAATAGATTTCCTCCTACCGGAGGAATCTAAATAGACAACAAAATTAAGAATAGACTGACATGTAGGCCTTCGTCACCCTTCCGAAAGCAGCTAATTCTTTACCAATCATGCAAGATAGCAAAGGAGTAGGCTAATATTACAGTATCTGACTTGCCATCAATTATGAAAGCACTTTGGTGGATGGTAGTGGCTCCTCTGCCATCTAGCGACTGGCAGCAGCTCCTCTACTTCCTGGCGAATGGCAGCGAGCTCCCCCGCCCCCTGGCAAACAGCAGCGAGCTCCCCTGCCCCCTGGCGGACGACAGTGGCTCCTTCCTCTCCTTCGGGCGAACTGCTCAAGTACCACCGCATCAAACATCCTCTGACGGCACGTCTTCCTCCAGTTCTGGTTTTCTGCACCAGTGTGGCAGACAAGCCTCTTGTTCATCTGGAAAGGAGGATTCAGGAACCGGATTGACACTTAACATGACTTTAATATTAACTTAAAACACTGAACTGCAAAATAATAACAGGATGATGCACACACACAGCTCTGTGTGTGTCTCACTATCTCTCCAGCACTCCCGACTGACTCTTATCTCTCTCCCTCTGATTAGACCACCCACCATCAGCCACGCCCTCCACCTCGGCACACTAACATTAGTCTCTTTATTCTTTCCAGTGGTCCAACTCTTCTTCAAGAAACCTGAGGGCAGCCAAAGACATGCAGAACTACAGGCATGGATATCCAGTAAGTGTTCTCTTCTCACCTTAAACACCTGAAATGAAAATTAAACCCATTCTGGGTCATAATACTGTAAAAAGAGGATGACATGATGTTTGTCTTTTACATCTTTTATAGAATATCAATGAAGAGGAATGCCCAGAAGGAAGGATGACCAATTTAAAATTCTATCTCAATGAACTTAAGTCATCCCCTGATGGTATGTCCTCTTTTAAAGGGATTGTTAAATGAACATTTTTAATTATGTCATTACTATTTGTTTTATACACCCTCAAGAAGTTCCAAACCTGAAGGACCTTTTTAGTCCATGGATCACCAAAAGTGCTTATTTGAGAATATTCAGGCGCTTGTTGCCATATGACAAAAGTGAATGAGGACTTGGAATGTAAACTCCAAAATGACAAAAAGCAAGATAAAAGTGTCATAAAGTGGTCCATGCAACAAAATATATTATAAATTACCTGAAGCCACATGATAGTTTTGTGTGACCAACAGACTAACATTTTAACCATTATTCACTGAAAATCTTCCCCTCAGCTGTACCTCTCAAATAAAATATCTCATGGCAATTTGGTCATGAGACACATGAGAACCAATGACGTTTGACTTCAAATGCCCTTTGTTGTTGTCCATTCAAACTTTGCAGTCCATTTCAGAGCTTCAGTGGAGGGAAAGATTATTATTGAAACTTTAAATACTTAAATTTTGGGCTATCACACAAAGCTATTCTTAAACAATTCTCCAATTGTGTTTCACAGAAAAAGTCCTAAAGGTTTGGAATAATATGAGGATGAATTTTCATTTTGGGGGAACCATTCCTTTCAATTTTCAGAAGATTTCAGAAGAAGGTTTATCAGAATGTGAGCTCTTATTTTGTTACATGCTGTGATCTTTAGATGTGTCAATTGAGACGTTTCATATGGAGTGGAAAACTGATTACAAAAGACTGGAGAGAGTTCATTCCTACATTCAGTGGTATGAAGCACATCCTGAAATATACACTAAAATTAACTATGATATTTATTTAACCTCTGATGGAATAAAATTGTATTAAAGTTAGCGAAGGATTTTTACTAGGGATTCTAGGCAAATTAAATACTTTAAAAGTTAAAGCTGTATTTCACCTAGGTTGTTTCCCTTGCGAGAGCCAGGAGTGAACTACATGGCTGCAGAGCTCACCAAGAAGGAAATCCTGGTGAGTCAGTGATACAGTGGTTCAACCTGAATAAAGCAATAAGGAACAAGAGGCCCTACTGTGAATACAGTCACAGCCAAAGGGCTTTTACAATATAGCTCAGCCTTGAGGACTTTATTACATTTCTAAAATAGTTACTACAACATAAAAATATAAGTAAAACATTTTTCACATTTTAATTTATTATTTATTTTATTGTAAATATATAAAATATATTTATTATAAACTAAAGATATTGTCCCTGATGTAACATATTGGCATACCAGGAGCAGATGAAGATGAGTCATGACGAAGATGAAGGACCCAAGTGCAGTTTTATTTACATTGAACCCAAAAGGAAAACAAAACAGACTGTAAACCAGAACATTAACTAAACTAGACTTGGCATAACTTGAGTTGATATGAACAATGACCAAAACAGAACATGACAGTTACACTTCCACAATACTCAAAAAAAAGGACAATGGCAAACATGAGGGATTAAATACAGAGAATGGGGCAAACAAGATAACAAAAACCCAATTAAAAGACTGAACTAATAACAAAATAACCAATGAACAGAAATAATAAGCAAGATAACAAGACACATAAACCTGAACAAATGAAAAGGCAAGACTAATGAAAATGATAAGAAAAAATTACCATAAACTAATGAGAATATGAAACATGAGGGTCACATGAAAATCACATGAAACAGGAACTACACTTCAAAATAAAAGACATGAACTCAAAACATGAAATTGATGGAAAACACACAAATATGTGACATATCCCCATCCTCAATGGGCGGCTCCTGACACCCAAACATAAACAACCCTAGAGTTCCATAGGGAGTTGGGGGGTGGGGAGGGCTTCTTTGGGAAATGGCGGACCTGGATCTTGGGGCTAGAGAACACGGGGGACCAGAGGGTGCTAGAGATCATGGCGGAGCAGATGGAGGAAGTGGCGGAGGCCCCAGACACTAGGGCGAACCAGGCAACCAAGGCGGAGCTGGCACTGGTCCCGAAAACCAGGGCGAATCAGGCAACCACGGCAGAGCTGCTGAGAGACCTGTAGGCCAGGACGGATCTGGCGGAGGACCCAGACACCAGGGCGAATCAGGTGACCAAGGCGGAGCCAGCAAATGACCCGAAAACCAGGGTAGATCTGGCAGGAGACAAGGGCAGATCCTATGGGAGGTCATGAGACCAGGACGGACTCGGCAGGATGCCAGGAGATCAGGGCGGATTCGGCGAGAGGCCAGTATCCAGCAGGATACCAGGGTGGATCCGGTGGGAGGCCAGGAGCGTAGCCAAGTGAGGAAGCCATTGAGTGTGGCCTGACGAGACAGACTAGGCAGCAGGGCATGGCAAGGCTGACGAGCAGAGTGGCAAGGCTGACAAGTAGCGTGGCATGGCGAAGCAGCATGACATGCTGTACTTTCGGGGGTGGAGCCGCTGGAGGCAGAGATCCAGGGGGCGGAGCCACTGGTGACTGAGACTCAGGGGGCTGAGCCGCTGGAGATGGAGACCAAGGGGTTAAGTCAGCCTTGCATAGTGGGTTAGATGTGGTGGTTTGGCGGGTCTTACGTGGCAGCTTTACATGGCGGGTCAGACATGGCAGCACAACATGGGTTGGCATGGCAGGCATGACAACATTGTTTAGCATGGCAGGTGTGACAACATGGCTTGATTTGGCAACATGGCATGACGAGGCAGACATGACAGCCGAGGCTTCATGCGCTGGCTCTGGGATGGCCGAGGCTTCAGGCAATAGCTCTGGCACGGCTGAGGCTTCAGGCGCTGTCTCTGGGACAGCCGAGGTTGGCTCATGGTCTGTGGCAGGCGTGGGCACTGGCTCGTGGTTCATGGCAAGCATGGACGCTGGCTTATGGTCCATGGCGGGCGTGGGCAATGGCTCGTGATCTGTGACGGGCATGGGCACCGCCTCATGGTCCGTGGCCATGGAAGTGGACTCTGGCATTTTGGTAACTATAGGAGGCCCAAGTTCCTCATCAGCCACTCCCACAATAAATGACAAACCGCTCCGTATATGGGCATCCCAACTATACTGAGCCAGAGTCCAAGGAATAACACCTCCGGGCATCATTGAATAGAGAGGTTCACTGGTTAAAGTGAACCAGAAAGGAAACCAGCAGCAAATTTCCTCTGTGCTTTTGGTGTTCAAAATGTAAGTAAACTAAAAAGAGGACCCAGTTACTTTTTTAGCCCTCTTAACTTTAATATGGTCTCAGACCCCTTGTTGTTCACACCACAGCTCCTTAAGATCTCAGACCCCATTACAGCTAGGGCTGTCACAATTATGAAATTTGGCTGACAATAACTTTTCATAAATAATTGTTAATATTATGATAAGCAATTGTCATACAAATTGTCGTACTTCTTAAGGTTCACATATGCTTATTACATATAGGCCTACACCTTAAGTAGTAATTTATTGATGTTTACCTTGCAATCATATGATAAAATGGGGCTATATTATTATTTTTAAGGCTATAAAGAATATAGACT
Source organism: Xyrauchen texanus (assembly GCF_025860055.1). Taxonomy (NCBI): domain Eukaryota; kingdom Metazoa; phylum Chordata; class Actinopteri; order Cypriniformes; family Catostomidae; genus Xyrauchen; species Xyrauchen texanus. The sequence continues at coordinate 41,839,945 of NC_068306.1, read as the reverse complement.
TTTTCATAAAGAATTATTGCACAGGGATAAAATTACATAAAATGTAATACTTTATATGTTGATTATATGACAACACTGCCAATTATAAAACATTATTCAGTAGTAATAATGTATACTGTATTTCTGTCCTAAATTCTTCACTCTCTCACATTATGTTAAGGCTCTCTAATAAAACCTACAAGCCCTTATTTTGCATGAAGGAAAACATGTGAAATTATATGTGCATTTGAAAATGTGTTTCTTTATCTATCATCACAAGGTAGTTATGTCATTAAATGCAAAGCAGACTGGTCCCTCTTTGCTTTCACATCGCACAAATCAATCGAGCCACAAAACGACCCACAAGTGAACAATACTTAGACCACAGGCTGGGTACGGTTCACTTTTGGATCCTTTTAGGGGAGTCTGAGACCACTGGGGTTATTCATATATATATACATTATACTGATCTGAAAGCACTTTGAGTGCTCAAACAAACTAGGTGTGAAAACGCCCTAAGCCTGCATGAAAAAATAGCTTGAGGGAGACCTCTCCAAACTCTGTTGCAGAGCCCACAAATCCCAACTACGAAGTCCTCAAGTGGACGATTCCCCTGGTGGAGGCGCATTAGTTAAACTGCTGGGTTCATAATTGGCGGTTGAATATTCTGTAAAGTATTCGTAGAGCAGGAGCAGATGAAGCCAAGACGACGAAGATGCAGTTTTATTTACAGTGAACCAAAAATGAAAACAAAACAGAATATAAACAAGAACATTAACTAAACTAGACTTGACTTGAACAATGACTGAAACAGAACATGAATACAGCATTACACTTCCACAATACTCGAAGGACAATGGCAAACATGAGAGATTAAATACAGAGACTGAGGCAAAGAAGATAACAAAACAACCAATGAGTAGACTGAGCTGATAACACGATTACAAATGAACAGACAGATCTAATTAGCAAGTCATGTCATTTTTTATTTGTATAGCGCCTTTCACAATACAGAGTTTCAAAGCAGCTTTACAGAAGATCAGGCATTAACAGAAGATAAAACTGTAATGTCTATAATGTCAACGAGTCATCATTGTATAGTTTGTTCTTATAAAATAAGATTGTGAATTGAGTTTAAAAAGAAGTTATTAAATAATAATTGTTTTTATAACCGCAGTGACCAAGCTGAAGTCGACTGTGGCAAGGAACACAAAACATAACCTTGGGAGAAACCAGACTCACTGTGGGGGCCAGTTCCCCTCTGGCTAACATCATGAATATAATTTAATTACTTATGTATAGTAAAAATCATGGTTTAAAATTATTAATCTAAGTAAGTGTTAAGGGTCAGTGTTTAAACATCGATTTTGTATGAATTGTAAGATTAATGACAAATGCCTTTGAAGTCCAGCCTGTATTAACTGCAGAAGTTCAAATAGATTGTCCTTGTTAATTGGCTGATGAAGGCTTTTGTTGGCAATTGATAGTCTACGTATTCCATTTCTTTTTTTTTTTTTTTTTTTTTATTAAAGATTTTCAAATAATAATAACATCAAAAACAAAGACATACAGGCAAACAAGCCAACAAACAAACCCCAGGCGCTGCAAGTTAGATAAAATGTACATTGTACAAATGTGTCCGTTTACAAAAAACACAAGTCGAAACAAGAGAAGCCAAAACCTTCTCAAAATAAAAATTTCAAAATTTGTATACAAAGGATTGGAGAGGATCCCAAAGACTCGTAAATTTGTCCTGTTTGTGGTTGAGGTCATAGGTTAGTTTCTCCAAAGGAAGAAAGGCTGACAGTTGAGAAATCCACATAGAAATAGTAGGGACCTGAGGTGTAGACCATTTTAATAGTATACATTTCTTAGCCAGGAATATAAGGGTTGTAAACAGAGGATTGAAGCCTGAGTCAAGCAGGTCTTTAGGAATGTCATTCAGCAGAAAAAGTGAGGGGGATAAAATAAAACGTTTTCCTATTATCTCCTGAATTGCAGAGTGAACCCCTTTCCAAAATGGTAGGATATGAACACATGACCAAAATACATGAAAAAATGTGCCCTTTCAAGTCCTGCATTTAAAACAGAGGTCGGAACAATCTGGGAACATTTTATGCAGACGGACAGGTGTAAAATAAATTCTGTGAAAGAATTTAAAATTTTGTTCATGTATGGAAATCGAGGTGCATTTTGGAAAAATTCCATCACAAATCCTGGTCCAATCTTCGGGGTTAAACATAACTCCTAGGTCCCGTTCCCACAATGGTTTCAAAGAATCGTAAACTGAGGAATCAGAGTAAGCTAGTAAGGTATAGAATTTGGAAATAAGCCCTTTGAATGAATTAACTGACAATATGGTTTCTTCCAATTCTGATAATTTGAATCGAAATTTGTTTCGCTTTATAAGAGACTCTATAAAGTGCCGGATTTGAAGATATTTAAAAAAGTCTTGGGAGGGTATACCAAACTCTGTTCTAATTTGTGCAAATGATCTCAAGGTTTCAGAGGTAAACATTCCTGAGAAGTCAGACAAACCTCTAAAACTCCAGTCCAGCAACCCAATGCTCCTTATCTGAATGGGAAGGTCCGGGTTCAAAGCCAAAGGGGAGTGAATGGATATATTTGGAGGGATATTCAGATGTTTTTTCACGTCCTTCCAAACCAGTAATGTGTTATAGACCATCACATTATCAGTGAGAGAGTTTATCTAAGTTGTACTGTTAATAAAGCACAGGGAGTCTAAACTTCTTGGATGACAAAATGAAGCTTCAAAGTCAATCCATAGAGCGTCCTGCCTATTCATAACCCAGCTTGTTATCATTTTGATCTGAGCAGCCCAGTAATATAGCTGGAAATTGGGTAAGGAGAGACCCCCGAGGTCCCTTGGTTTACAAATTTAGAAAAACCAACTCTGTTGCTTATTGCTCCAAATATATCGAGATATGACAGAATTCAAGGATTTAAAGAACGAGGAAGCTAAGTAACATGGGAGATTCTGAAAGAGATAGTTTAAACGAGGAAGTACGTTCATCTTAATAACGTTAACTCTCCCAAGAAGGGAAATTGGTAAAGGTGTCCACCTTTCTAAATCTTTTTTAACTTTTTGAATTAAAGGAGAATAATTTGTTTCAAATAAATAATTCAAGTCAGGGGTGAGGCAAATGCCCAAATATTTAAAGCCTTTTTTAGAAACCTCAAAAGGAAATTGTATAGGGGATTTATCGGAGTAATTAAAAGACATAGAAACAGACTTTTCGATATTGACTCTATAGCCCGACACTGAACTGAACAAAGCTAAGGAATCCAGAACTACAGAAGCAGAAGTCCGTAAATTCTCTAAATATAAAAGAACGTCATCTGCATACAGAGAGATGACGTGTTTTTTTCCCTCTGATTACAATTCCAGATATATCGGGATTGGTCCTGATAGATTCTGCCAAGGGTTCAATGAATAATGTAAACAATAAGGGTGATAAAGGGCATCCCTGTCTGCAACCTCTTCGCACTGGAAAACCTTCGGACATCAAGCCGTTTGTGTTGACAGAGGCAATAGAGTCTGAATAAAGAAGCTTAATAACATTAGTAAAATTAGAGCTTAGTCCGAATTTTTCCAAAACCAAAAACAGGAAAGGCCACTCCACGCGATCAAAAGCCTTTTCGGCATCCAAGGATAATATCATTGATGTCTTTTTTCGGGTGCGAAAATAATGTATAGCATTAAGAGCGCGGCGTACATTATCTGAACCATGTCTGGATTTCACAAATCCTGCTTTGTCAAGATTTATCACCTTGGGAAGAATAGATTCCAGTCTGCGGGCCAGAACGTTTGCTAATATTTTATAGTCCACATTAAGAAGGCTAATGGGCCTATAAGATGAGCAAGCTAGAGAATTTTTATCTTTTTTTAGAAGTAGGCTAATTGAAGCATGTCTCCACGAAGGGGGGACTTCACCTTTCCAGATATCATTGAACACAGGCATGAGAATTGGATGTATATTGGGCCAGAATTTTTTTTTAAATTCCAATGGGAAGCCATCTGGACCGGGACATTTCCCGTTCGGCATAGATTGAATTGCTGTCCATACCTCCTCTACTGAAAACGGGCCGTTTAAGTTAAGACGGTCTTCCTCGGAGCATAACGGTAATGTGACTTTACTTAAAAAGGCAATAATGTCAGAATCTGTCGCTTTTGATTCAGAACTATATAGGGATTTATAGAATTCCTTGAAAGTGCTGTTTATGGTTAAAGGGTCTCTCGAAGGGACACCATTTATATTTCGTATCATATTAATTGACCGGTTATTGTTTAGATTTTTTAGTTGGTATGCTAGTAACCTACTAGATTTATTGCCAAATTCGTAGTATTTTTGTTTAGTGAAGAGCAGAAGCTTCTGAATATGAGAGGTATGATCCATATTAAGCTTAATTCTTGCATTCGTCAAAACTTTTATGTTCGAAACAGTAGGAAATTGCTTATGTATTCGTTCCAGTCTGGTTACCTCATTTTCAAGACTTTTTCTATTACTGTCTTTGACTCTTTTTAGTTGGGAGGTATATGAAATAAGGTGACCGCGTAAAAGGGCCATGGCCGCATCCCAAATCATGGCAGAAGACACAGGAGAATTCCTGTTGTCCAGCCAAAACTGAGACAAACTATCTGAGACAAAAGATGAGAAAGGATCATTGTTTAAAAGAGATGTATTAAACCTCCAATTTGAGGTTCTAGGAATGCTAAATGCAGGGTCAATCTGCAAGTGTACTGCTGCATGATCTGATAAGGCGATAGAGTCAATATGACAAGACTGAACTGCATGCAAAAATTGTTTAGGAAGAAAGAAATAATCAAGCCTGGAATACGAATTGTGAGGGTGAGAATAGAATGTATAATCTTTCACTTTAGGATTTAATTGACGCAATACATCTATTAAGACAGAATCTGAACATAAATTGTTGAGCACCTTAGATGATTTAGGGTTTGAAACATTTGCAGATGAAGATTTATCTAGAGAAGCATTTATTATACAATTAAAGTCTCCTGCTAGGAAACCTAAGCCTTTGCAATGGTAAGTGAACAGTACGATCATCTGAGATATAAAGTTGGGGGAATCTACATTTGGAGCATAGACGTTGAGAATAGTTATATGTTGATCGAGGATGGAACCCGTGATCATAATAAATCTCCCTTCAGGATCTGTTTCCTTATGTTCTAAAATAAAAGGTATATTTTTATTAAAAAGAATGGCTACCCCTCTTTTGTTCTGCGAGTAAGAGGAAAAGTAGACTTGACCCACCCAGTCTCTTCCCAGCTTCGAATGCTCAACGTCGGATAGTTTTGTTTCCTGAAGCAGTACTATGTCGGGTTTTTGTTTTTTCAAGTAAGTTAAAAAAAATTCCTCTTAATGACATGCCCAATCCCTTGAACATTCCAAGTTACAAGTTTAAGTGAACCAGTCATAAAGATTGTAAATTAATCGCGTAGATAAAACGAGAATGTTTGGCATAATAAGACGGCAGAGAGTTGACTTACAACAGACAGACAAAACATCGAAAAACAGCTTGCAGCGCACACCCACCCCAACTCTGTCCCCAAACGACAGAGTAACATCCTCCAAAATGAAGTCAGTAATAATAATCAAATACAAATACAAACTCAATTCAAAGACCACTATAACAGTTCGGACGTCAAGAACAGCGGCCGTGTACTGAATAAACATCTAGGATTGTTGTGGTTATTTTCTATGAGTTTACTAAAATATGCTGACCTGGCAGCTTTGAGTGCGTGTTTGTAGCTACAGACACTATCCTTCCATGCACCACGGAATACTAATGTATTTTTCCACATGCGCTCCATTTTCCGAGCTTCTCTCTTGAGAGCATGAGTGTGATCATTGTACCATGGTGCAGGGCTTATTTCTTTAATTTTCTTTAATCGAAGGGGGGTGACACTATCAAGAGTGCTAGAGATTACTGTATTTATATTTTTGGTTATTTCATCAAGTTCTTCTGGGCTTTGGGGTTTATTGAGTGTATGAGATAGATCTATAAGATTATTAGTGAAGCTATCTTTAGTGGTCAAAAGAATAGTTCTACCTGAACGATAGTGTGATGTAGATTGAGTAACATTAGCGGATCGCAGCATACAAGAGATGAGGTAATGATACGAGATGTCATCGCTCTGCTACAGAATTTCTATATTATCAACATCAACTCCATATGACAGAATTAAATCTAGCGTATGATTATGGAGATTAGTTGGTCCTGTCACATTTTGTCTGACTCCAAGAGAGTTGAGAATATCGATAAATGCTAATCCCAATGTGTCATTTTCATTATCTATGTCAGAGGTGGGCAACTATTTTGGTAAAGGGGTCACATCGGGCTTTAAGTAGTGCATGGGGAGCCACATTGTATTCCTTTTGAGATACAATGTTCTGCATTGATTTCGTTTTTGTAACTTTTAATCCCAGAAACAGTTGTGTACTATTCTGCAATTGTTTTAAGTATTGTATTGCTCTACAAAGGGAGATACTTTTCTATCAGGCATTAAAAAACTGAATAAAGGCTGAGCTTATAAATGTATTTTACCATCTCTACTTCCCTGTTAATTTATTATTCAATATAACAATCTCTACATCAGGGATCTGTTTTAATAAAAAATAAAACTATTTACAGAACTTTTCATGTTTGGGCAAAGCGGGCGAGTTTACTTATTTTTTTTCTATAACACTATCCGTTTACATGCTAAAAGTTTCGTGATGCGGGTCTCCTCGATGGTTTGACTTTCAGCACACAACAGAATAACACAGGCTGCATGAATGTGATAAATGATTACTGCAAGAGTTAGATTAACATACAGGTGCGAAGGGACTTCAACATTTCTAAATTGCACAAATAAAAAATACATATACATATTCGTCTCTGGATTTTTGCTCACGTGTCAATGATGCAGAGAACTACTTTTATATTTAATTTAATCACTGAGAAAGTTTACCTGCAAAGTAGCATCAAACATCACAAGCAGCCTCAAGAATGGACACAGAGTAGCCGTATAACACATTTCCTTGAGCAGAATATTGCACTACAGAGCGCTAAATTTGTTCAAAGGGGAAAGTGTGCATGGTTGACAGATTGCACAAAATAAGTATAACATTAGGAAGAATATTTCCAATTTGCGCAAGTATAAATCTCAAACTGGGGGTGTTGCATCTCTTATCTGGCAACCCTGAGCATGTTAAACGCTTGTGGAGATGCGTTGGGTCCCAATGCAAGTTAACTGAAATATCCAATGAAAAATAAAAACGCTTTTACGATAAATGAGCCGCTGGCCACATTAAACCATGTGGAGGGCCTGATCCGGCCTGGGGGCCATATGTTGCCCATGTCTGATCTATGTGAATGTTGAAGTCACCAACAATTAAAGCTCTATCTACAGTAACCACAAGATCTGATAAAACATTTGCAAATTCACCAAGGAAATCAGAATAAGCCCCCGTATACACTGTAGCAAGGACAAAAGATGACAGAGATTTTTTTATTTATATCTGACGGTGTCACATTAAGCATTATTAGTTCAAAAGACTTACATTTATATCCTGTCCTCTGAGTAACACCTAAAACTTTACTGTAAATTGTAGCAACAATGTTTATAACAATAACCTGGGAGAGTAGATTCATTTAAACTAATATATTCATCCTGTTAAAGCCAGGTATCAGTCAATGTAATAATTTCATTTACAATTAGTGTTTTGCTAGAAAAAGATGTAATGTTTAGTAGCTCTATCTTTATATGAACTTTATTTCTCGGTGGGTGCATCACTGAGTAGAGAGAATCGATTGGAAACCCATACAGTAATGGGAGAGTGGTGACGCTTTGCTGAGCAGAGACGTCACCCAAATGCCCTGCTGCGGGGGCTCTATAGCTGGAACCAAAGTGTGTGTTGCTATCTGTACTACTCTCATCTGAAACATTCTCTACTGGCTTCTCATTCTTACTTACCTCCACTAGTGTTCCTTATATTTATCACATGTGAATCCCTCACTGCTGATGGAAGAGGCTATTGTAAACATGTGACATGCAATGCAGGAAGAAATAACATGAGCGGATGCCATGACTTACTGCAGTTGTTTGTTTTTGTTGGTTGTTCCTGAGCAGTGAGGGTTTGAGATTGATGTAATCCCTCATGCAATTGTTTGTTGTTGTTCTTGATAAGAGGAGCTTTGAGATCAATGCAATAATCTGTGTAACACAGAGGAGAAAAAGGGGTGTGCGCTGAAAAATGCACGCAGTTTAATTGCGATAAAAATAGAAAGCAGATGTATGTGGAAAATATACACAGTTGAATCGCGATAAGAGAATAATGTGGGGGAAAACCTGATGTGTTACATGTTTGTATTTTTGAGAAAATAAAGTTCCCCTTCTGTCGCTCTCTCCACGTTGTGTCGGAGAAGCGACACTAGGGGTCTCTCTTGAGCGCCGATATATACCTCTGTTCTATGAACAAAGGCCAATGAGAAGTTGGCAGACGGTATTTGCATATTCCGCCCCCGGACATACGGGCATTAAACTCGAAAGAGTTATTCTAAAAGAGTAATTTTGCTCTAAAGAGCAAAACCACTTCTCAGGACGCGTCTTTTTTTTCCGCCCCCGTGTAGTTTCTGGATGCGGTTGATTTCTCCCCACCTCTGATGGTCATAAAAACTGCCTCGCATACCTGGGTTGCGATCACACGCAGGCAGCGTTTTTATGAATGGTCTATGTTTTCAGTACGAGAACATAGCCATGACAGCATTGCGGTCGCAGCTTTTTCTTGTAGTGAGAGAAAGCCACTTCAGGCGCCCCCCCGCACCTCGCCTCCTTCCTACGGGATTGAGGCAGGCGCCGGTGGCGATGAAGACGATCTGGGGACAATGACGGGCTCCGTTTCGCCGGGTGAACCCCCTCGAAACCCCCCGCCTCCCCGGCACGCTTGCTTGTTTCCGTCCGAGCTCGGGATGAGCATTCTCTCCAATGGGTTATGTTTTCAGTGTGAGAACATAACTGCGCCAGCGTTGCGATCTCTGCTCTCTCTTGTAGTGAGAGGAAGCCACTTCAGCCGCCCCACGCGCCTCGCCTCCTTCCTACGGGATTGGGGCAGGACGTTTTCCCCGGCACGCTTGCCTGCTTCCCCCGAGCTCGGGATTAGTGCGGTCCGCTTAACGGCCTACCGTCCGGTCCCTCGAGCTCCCCGGCATTGGATGACGACATCACCTCTGCATCGGAGAGCGCAACATCGGTGTCTGACGCGGATAACTCGTCTGGGCCGCCACCTTCGGGTCTGCCACCCAGTCTGAGCCTGACGCACGGAGATCCGCTATGCTTCCCCGGGCTTAATTGGTTCCGCGGGCATGTGCGCCGCTCACAGCCACGACCCCCCCGGTTCCATCCCGGACATGCATGACGAGCTGAGCAAGCCCAGCTCCTCGCTCCTCCGCTCTCACTACCCTTGGTGGTAGAACGGTCCCAGACCGCTCCCCCCTGCATGCCATGGCCCCCTCCTGCAAGTCCACCGGACCAAGGCACTTCAAAATCTTCAATTGGGTAGTCCTGTTCTTGACGTGCTGCAGGAACTGCACTCGAACAGGCGATGGCCACCCCCCGTGGTCCAGAAATGCAACACATGTACAGGACCTGGTCGCAGTACAGGAGACAAAGTACGCTTTCTCAAAACGCTCCCGTCTCCCAGCTCCGTCCATTCGGTGACACCACTTGACGACTCCGCCCAGCAGTCCTCAGTGGTGAAGAAATAGACGGAGGCTACTTCACACATCTTGCCCTGCCGCAAACCTGCCGCCAGGGGCCATGCCCTGTCTGCTCGCCGAGGGCGTCCTCCTGCGGCTTTCAAGAAAGAAAGAAAGTGGTGCTCCACCTCAACTAACAAAAGAAAGTGGGCCCTTCCGCCCCTGTGTTGTTTCTGGATGCGGTAGAGTGCTCTCCGCTTCCGACGGCCACAGGCGCTGTCTCGTGTGTCTGGGTAGCGATCACACCGAGGCTGCGTTTGTGGATGGTTCATGTTCTCACTGCGAGAACATGACCATGACAACGTTGCGGTCGCGGCTTGCTTATAACCGTGAGCAAGCCACTCCAGCCGCCCCCCGTATTGCTCCTTCTTCCCACGGGATTGAGGACGATGCGGCTGGCGATGGAGGCGATTTGGGGATGGCTGTGGGTGCAGCTCCGCCGGGTACACCCCCTCGGACCACCCCAGCACGCTCGTTGATTCCCGTCTGTGCTCGAGGCGGCGGCGACTCGCCTCACAGCCAGTCAGCCAGTCAGCCGACCCTCTTGCGATGGAAGCCGATGAGCTTGCCGCGACATCGGAGGGTGCGGCATCTGATGCAGAGGACTCCCCTGGGCTGCCGCACAGATGTCCGACATGCTTTCCCGGGCAGCCAACAGCGTGGGCTTGGATTGGAACCCTCCATCCTCCCCACAGCCATCACGGCTGGATGACTGGTTCCTGGGGTCTGCACGCCGCTCACAGCCTCGCCCCCCCGGTTCCGTTTTTCCCGGAAGTGCATGACGAGCTGACGTTTTCGTGGAGAGCACCCCTCTCCACTCGTCACACCGCCACAGGCTCGTCCGCCCTCGCCACCCTCGACGGCGGAGCGCGCCACGGGTACGCGGCGATTCCCCAGGTGGATAGGGCGGTTGCGATCCATCTATGCCCCGGTACCCCTACCACCTGGCGAGGTCGCCCCGTACTCCCTTCCCAGACCTGTAGAGCAACCTCCTCGCTGACAGCGAAGGCCTACAGCGCCACTGGACGCGCCGCTTCCGCCCTGCATGCCATGGCTCTCCTGCAGGTCCACCAAGCCAAGGCACTTCGCAACATGCACGGGGCTTGCCCTGAGAGCGACGAAGGTCACAGTGCAAGCGCTCGGGCAGGCGATGGCCACGCTAGTGGTCCAGGAACGTCAACTGTGGCTGAACATGGTCGAGATGCGTGAAGCCGACAAGACTCGCTTCCTCATGCCCCTGTCTCCCAGTTCGGCCTCTTCGGCGACACTGTCGAGGACTTTGCCCAGCAGTTCTCCACGGTAAAGAAGCAGACGGAGGCCATCTCTCACATCATGCCTTGCCGCAAGCCTGCCGCCACGGCCCATGCCCCGTCTGCTCGCCGAGGGCGTCCTCCCGCGGCCAGAAGACAAGCTCCTGCTCCGCCTCAACCCGGGCCCAGCTCTCAGCCCCAGCGTCGAGCAAACCGCGGAAAGCGCATGCCCCCTGTCTCACGGACCCCCTCGAGGACCCGGAAGGCTCCCAGGCCCTCCTGAGACATCGCACCCAGAGTCCAAGAAGTTAGCTCCAGAGGTGGTAAGACTGCTCCGTCCCCCGGTGGAGGGCCAGGAGGAGAATCCTTTGTTTTTTCATTTGCCGCACCCCTTAAGGGGGCTGCGGTACCCAAATTCTCAATAAAAGAGTTATTTCCTTTGTCTCTGGGGCATATGGCCCGCAAATGCCATTCTCACGGCACTCTGCTTTCAGGCCTCAACAGTCCCGGCTCCATGGACGCGGTGTCCCTGCCTTCAGCCCCACGACTGTTCCCCGGCCGGCCGGTTCAGACGAGTCCAGAGGACGACAGCATCAGACCTCCTCCTCAGTCACGAACCTGCCCCCTGCCGGGTGCGCGGAGCAAGCTAAGTGCTTTGAGTTTATTCTCAGCACCAGAGCCTCGGGACGCCAAGTTGCCTCCCGACACCACGTTACCTGTTCCGCACCGCTGCGAAGCCCCGCCGGGTACGTCCAAAAAACCCGTCCCTTTGGTGCCCCTAGCACGGAGTTTAGAGGCATGGCTTTCACTGCCCAACCCGTCACGCTGGCTGCACCGGACCATTCGACTCGGTTACACAATTCAGTTTGCCAGGTCTCCACCCCCCTTCGTGGGCTTACATTTTTCCACAGTACACGGGCAACATGCTCATTCCCTGCGCGAAGAAATCGCCTCCCTTCTATTAAAGGACGCGATAGAGCCTGTCCCTCCAACCGAAACGAAGAAGGGTTTCTACAGCCCTTACTTTGTTGTACCAAGAAAGGCGGCGGCTTACGACCGATCTTGGACCTGCGAGTTTTCAATCGGACCTTGTCCAAACTCCCGTTCAAAATGCTCACCCAGAAACAAATTCTATCTGGCGTCCGGCATCTAGATTGGTTCGCAGCGGTAGACCTGAAGGACGCGTACTTCCACGTCTCAATTTGCCCTCGACATCGACCCTTCTTACTGTTCGCGTTCGACGGTCAGGCGTATCAGTACAAAGTCCTCCCCTTCGGCCTGTCTCTGTCCCCTCGCGTCTTCACGAAAGTCGCAGAGGCAGCTCTTGCCCCACTCCGAGTAGCCGGCATACGCATACTCAATTACCTCGATGACTGGCTCATACTGGCTCACTCTCGAGAGTTACTATGCGTACACAGAGACCAGGTGCTCAGGCACCTCAGCCGTTTGGGGCTTCAGGTCAACTGGGAAAAGAGCAAGCTCTCCCGGTCCAGAGCATCTCTTTTCTCGGTCTGGAGTTAGACTCAGTCTCAATGACAGCACGTCTCTCCAACGAGCGTGCTCAGTCAGTGCTGAAATGCCTCGCTTCCTTCAAGCCAGGCGCCGCGGTCCCGCTAAAACGTTTCCAACAGCTCCTGGGGCATATGGCATCCTCCGGCGGCGCGCGCTGGGGTTGATGCATATGAGACCACTTCAGCACTGGCTCCGGACTCGAGTCCTGAGACGAGCATGGCGCCGCGGCACGCACAACGTAAAAGTTACCTCTGCCTGCCGCCAGACCTTCAAACCCTGGACAGACCTTTGCTTTCTAAGGGCTGGAGTACCCTTGCAGCAGGTGTCCCGACGCGTTCTGGTCACGACTGACGCCTGCAAATTAGGTTGGGGCGCCGTGTGCAACGGGCGCAGCCGCAGGCCGGTGGAACCGAGGCCCGCTGTGCTGGCACATCAACTGCCTAGAGCTGCTGGCTGTTTTTCTGGCCCTGCAGAAGTTTCTTCCATTAATTCGGCACAAACACGTCTTAGTCAGGACAGACAGCACCACGGTCGTAGCCTACATAAACCGCCAAGGCGGAGTACGCTCCCTCCACATGTCACAGCTCGCCCGTCGTCTCCTCCTATGGAGTCAGCAGTGACTGGAGTCACTGCGCGCCACTCACATCCCCGGCAACCTCAATGTGATGGCGGACGCGCTGTCAAGACAAAGCTTGCCCGGCGGAGAGTGGAGACTCCACCCCCAGTCGGTCCAGCTGATTTGGGACCTGTTCGGCAAGGCCCAGGTAGACCTGTTTGCCTCCCAAGAAACCTCCCACTGCCCACTCTGGTATGCCCGGACAGAGGCTCCCCTCGGGGCAGATGCGCTGGCACACAGCTGGCCCACAGGGCTGCGCAAGTACGCATTTCCCCCAGTGAGCCTTCTTGCACAGGTGCTATGCAAGGTCAGGGAGGACGAGGAGCAAGTCACTCTGGTAGCCCCCTACTGGCCTACCCAGACTTGGTTTATGGGACATGCAAATACTGGTTGCCAACTCTCATTGGCCTTTTTTCATAGTTCAGAGGTGAATATCGGCGCTCAAGAGAGACCCCTAGTGTCGCTTCTCTGACACAACGTCTCGTTCCCTCCATCAGGGAACGGAGGTTACATACGTAACCTAGACGTTTCTTTACATAAATATTTTACTTAATTTTAGACCTACACTACCGTTTAAAAGAAGTCTGTTCTGCTCACCCAGGCTGCATTTATTTTATCCATAATACAGTAAAAACAGTGATATTTTGAACTATACAATTTAAAAGAACAGTTTTCTATTTGAAAATATTGTAAAATGCATTTGTAATCAAAGCTGAATTTTCAGCATAATTACTGCAGTCTTCAGTGTCTCATGATCCTTCAGAAATCTTTATAAGATGGTGATTTTCTTATATGGGCATATTTAAAGTGCATTTTACTAATTTAACCTGAAGACAAATCTGCAAGCACAAGCTTTATTGATGATAATGAGGCAGCATAAACACTAGTTAAAATATAATCTAAACATTCATATTATTTTATTATCATACAGCATACAATTTATATACCTGCTTTAGCTGAAACAGCATTTAAATGTAACTAAAACTTGCTTATTAGGATATATTTTCAAATGTCAATACTGAATCCTGTCTGGAAACAGTCCCACTAGTAACATATGTACATGTTTATATAAAATAGCATATCAACTAATGAAAACTAAATTACTTACTCGTCCGAAATCGTTTCCTCGGCTGGATCAAGTCTCTCTTCAAAATACAAACGTTCATCGTAGTCCCGCTCTTCTTCTGAGGAAAATGTTTACTCTTCGTCACTATCCAGGAGTTTTCTCACTTGTGTATCGTGCTGTCTTCCAAATGTGCAGAAAAGTGAATGACTTTGTTTTTTAAGACACAGTTGTGGGCGTTTACCATTCGCATTGATCGTCTCAGCACATTAGCGTATGAATGGCGCGCTCTGCTTATCACATTAGAGATAATTCGCTGAGCCAGTAAAAATCGCTTTGTTTCATACATATTACATTGCAGGAGAATATTTGTTTTAAATTTTAATTGTTTTATTTTAAAGTAGAAATTTTAAGCTTTCTTTGACAATAAAAAAACAAAACAAAATTGATCAATTGTCACACATTATACATACATTTCTGCATATACATGGTGAAATTATTTATTTTTCACATATCCCAGCTAAGCTGGGGTCAGAGTGCAGGGTCAGCATGATACGGCGCCCCTGGAGCAGATAGGTTCAAGGGCCTTGCTCAAGGGCCCAACAGTGGTGTCTTGGTGGTGTTGGGGCTTCAACCCCTGACCTTCTGGTCAGTAACCCAGAGCCTTAACCGCTGAGCCCTCAGAAAAATCCTGAACGAACTTCCGTATTCGCCCCGCTTAAATGCCTTTATGTCGAAAACAGATATATAAGCGATGCTAAAAAAAATAAAACTAGCTAGGCGCCAGCTCAGACTTGAGCAAGGCGCCAGCAGCAACAGGTAAAATACACACAAATGAAACAGTAGAAAAGCGGAAAACCCCGAAACACACAGTAAAATGACTAAGGATAAAACAATGAACGAATGAGAATAACAAGACACATAAACCTGAACCAATGAAAAGCTAAGACTAAAGAACATTAAATAATCCAATGAGAACAAAACACATTAAACATGAGGGTCACATGAAAAGACCAGGAAATCAAATGAAACGGGAACTAAATTTCAAAATAAAAGACGAAGTGAAAACATAAAATTTACAAAATCAAACAAACACGTGTCACCTGATATGTCAACCAAGGTTAGTTTCTATGGGTGCTATGCAGTGATATACACTGTAGCATACACTGTGATGAACCAGTGTTTCATGCCATAGCTGTCATAATATTTTGTATTTCAACTCGACTGTAGTGATGTATTGACTGGTCAGCATCAAAGAAAACAAACAATCAGTTTTATAATATACATTGAATCAGACACATTAAACTCACTGAGACACATGATTCTAGTAAAAAAAAATCTGTGTATAACACATGGAAATGTCTGTTGTGCGCAGGCCTTCAGGGAGAGCGATGAAGCCAAGAGTCGTCTTGTGGATTCATATGACCTCATGCTGGGTTTCTATGGAATACAGCTGCTGAACAGAGACACCGGAGAGGTGAAGCGAGCTGACAACTGGAGAGAACGATTTGCCAATCTAGAGAGGTGGGATACACAAGGTTATTTTTTTAAATTAGGGATTCATTCAAACATGATTTTCTTGTGTATCCATTTAATTCCAAATGTTAACTTCTCTGTCCATTTTTTCTAGTTTGTTTATTTGACAGGTTACTGGTTTTAAGCAGGTATTTCTCTACTTTTGAACATTAAATTAATTCTGTTTTTACGCCATCAAATGGGATATTGGCTCAGGTGCAGATGATCAGCTGAAATGGGTTTTTCAGTGGCTGATATAAACATCTACAATATCAAGATCTACATAAAAGGCCCACCAATTGCTTCTCAGAATGCTTTACTGTTTTGAAGTGTTCAAAACGCTGTATGCTGAGGAAATTTTTTGGATACAGCCATGTAAATGCAAGTGGGAAGACTCGAGTCAAAAGCAGCCACAATGACACAACACATTTGAAATTATTTCCTGCCATGTTTTTGCCATATATTTTCAATATCCTGGAATACACAGATCTGAATGTCTAATATGTAGACCATCATATATCAGTTGGCCAATTTATGATTGTTTTTAATTTGTTTTAAAAAAATATATAAATTAAAAAAATTATTTTTCATACTACAGAAACACTTTGTTGTGAATAAACAGAAAAAAACTAAATGTTCTGGTGACAACTCACAGACAGTCAGCATGGGACTCAAACTCAAATATGAAAATCCTCAGATATTGATTGAATACATTAACCACCAGGCAATACGGTATTTAAATGAACGTGAAATTGGGTTTACATGATTACAGTGTAGACACTATCATGATCAATAATTCAAATTCCAGATTAGCTTTTTGTAAAATAAATAGATCTTTTTAAGTACTTCTTGTGGTCAGTGTCATTTGTTGACTCAAACAACAACTAACAGCAAACAAGAATTTTTTTTTAATCCACCGTCTTACATCCAAATACTTAGTGAATTGTTTTCTGTTAGTGAATTGTTCCCTATCTGTCACTCACTCGACGTTGTGTCGATGAGTTGACACCAGGGGTCGCTCCTGCGGAGCCCAGACATCTCTGATCTTGAGAAAAGGCCAATGGAAATGGGCATGTGGAATTTGCATGCCACTCCCCCGGACATACGGGTATAAAAGGATTGACCGTGATCTCTTTTAGCGCTCCCGACGACAATGAGCTGTCGATCGCGGCATCGGAGAGCTGGTTCGTCATGTGTGACGCCGAGGAGTCGGCTGGACTCCCACCCTCGGGTGCGGCAGCTCAGTCGCAGACCGATTCGGAGCTGACGGCCATGCTTACCGGGCAGCCGCGAGTGTCAGGGTGGAGTGGAATCCTCCGTCTCCCCCTGAACCCTCACGGCTCAACAATTGGTTCCTGGGGCCAGAGCGCCACTCACGGCCACGCTCCGCCCCGTTCCTTTCTTCCCGGAGGTGCATGATGAGCTCACACGCTCATGGCAGGCACCTTTTACTGCCCGCACGGGGTCTGTGAGCTCCTCCGCTCTCACTACCCTCGATGGCGGGGCGGCGAGGGGCTACTCGGCGATTCCCCAGGTGGACCAAGCGGTTGCGGTGCACTTATGCACAAAAGCGCAAAGTGCCGCTACCTGGTGGAACCGTCCAAGGCTCCCATCCAGGGCCTGTAGGCTGACCATGATGGCTAAGGCCTACAGCGCTGCTGGGCACGCCGCCTCCGCCTTGCATGACATGGCACTCCTGCAGGTGCACCGAGCCAAGGCACTCCGAGAACTGCACGAGGACTAATGTAGGAGCTGCGCTCGGCAACAGACTTCACCCTCCGGGCAATAAAGGTCACGCCGTGGGCTCTCGGGCAGGCAATGTCCATCCTGGTGGTCCAGGAATGCCACCTCTGGCTCAACCTGGTTGAATCACGAGAGGCTGACAAGGTGCATTTCCTTGACGCCCCCATCTCCCAGGTTGGTGGCGACACCGTTGGAGACTTTGCCCGGCAGTTCTCAATGGTGAGGAAGCAGACAGAGGCCATACAACACATCCTGCCCAGGCGGAGCCACAGATCCCGCACTCTGTCTGCTCGTCGCCCAGGGTGTCCCCCTGCAGTGCCAACACGATGCACCAGCCCCGCCACAGCCCACCCCTTGGGGCTAGCACCCCGGCGCTGAGCTACCCCCGACCTGGCTATGTGCCCAAGGTCCCCACGATCCCTTTTAGGGATCAGGTGGTGAACCTGCAAGTGCTACCCCAGGAGGAGGCAGACCAAGCCTTGGTGTTGCTGTGTCCGGTGGGTGCTCTTTGCATCTACTTGGATTGCACGCAGAGCTTTAGAAGCTCTGAGCAGCTCTTTGTCTTCTTCGGTGGACAGCGGAAGGGAAGCGCTGTCTCCAAACAGAGGATCGCCCACTGGGTCGTCGATGCCATCACTATGGCATACCATGGCCAGCACGTGCCGCTGGCCTACGAGCCCATTCTAGGGATGTTGCGGCTTCTTGGGCGTTGTCCCACGGCGCCTCTCTAGCAGACATATGTAGACGCTGGGCAACACCTAACACCTTTGCAAGGTTTTATAACCTCAGGGTTGAGCAAGTTTTGTCCCATGTGTTATCGGGTGACACAAACAGGTAAGTTCGGGTCAGCTGGCCGGGTGTATCGCTTGTGCGTAGTGCCTTTCCCCTCCCGTGAGGCGAAGATGTGCGCTTTTTCCCCAGTTGCGTTCGCAAGAAGTGTGAACCCTGGACGTTCTTCCTCCCTAGCCTAGTGGCCGACGAGTCTTCAGAGAGGCTCGCTGCCGCCCCAGAACGGGAAAGTGCCCCACATGTGCTGGTTGTCCCCCTAGGCAACCCTGTGTGATGTATATTCCGCAAAATAGTAAAGCGCGTCTTCCTTGAGCAGAGGGCCCTCTGTCCTTGGTCGCCATGTTTGTAGTAACTCCTCCCCCCTTCCCCACGACGCCGCTCCGCACGATGTGCTTCCGATTCTAACCGGTAAGACAGTGTATTGTATTCCACTTAACCACCATCCCCCCCCCCCTCCTCGGGGCCGTGTGTGGTGTCCGTGGTGTCCTCCTCTTTGGAGGGACACCCCCCAGCTTGGACCATATATTTGGCCCCCAGCCCAACGATTTTGTTCCTTTTTTTGGGGAGAACAATAGAGAGAAGCCTTCATCTTACTCACTGGGGTTATTAATACAATTATTATTTAATTACTTATTTTTAAACATGATTAAAATCGTATTTGATCTAATTACGCAATGATGATTCATCGACATTATAGACATTACAGTTTTATTGTCTGTTAATGCCTGATTTTCTGTAAAGCTGCCTTGAAACGATGTGTGTTGTGAAAGGCGCTATACAAATAAAATTGAGTTGGGCCAGCCAGTGTGTTGGGGGTAGTTATGCGACGGCTTGCTGCACTGGCTATGTCTGCCCGTCTCGCACCGCCAGTTTGCATAACTCCGTTCAGCTCTTGTGGAGTTTCCTCCTGCCACAACACTGAACCAACCGCTGAAATGGCCGCGTCTTTGGCTCGGCTCAGTGCAGTACCTGATGTGCGTTTGCAGCGTCACTCCTTTTATACCCATATGTCCGGGGGAGTGGCATGCAAATTCCACACGCCAATTTCCATTGACCTTTTCTCAAGATCAGGGAATGGAGGTTACGTCAGTAACCGAGACGTTTTGTTTGTTTGTTTGTTCATTTCTACATGGTCTTTTACATAGCACTTATAACATGATTTACCCACTTAATCTCTTTTGCTTTCAGAAACATGCACAATAACCTCCGGATTACCAGAATCCTCAAGAGCCTGGGAGAGCTCGGTTTTGAGCATTTTCAAGCCCCTCTCGTACACTTTTTCATTGAGGAGACCCTTGTCAGGAAGACTCTCAGCAGCATGAAACGCAGTGTGCTCGACTACTTCCTGTTTTCTGTGCATGACAAGAGTGAGCGCAGAAATCTGGTCCACTTCGCCTTTCAGCACTTTGAGCCCAAAGACAAGTTTGTGTGGTGCCCCAGAAAAATCCAGAAACGCTTCAAGAAAAAGTCTGAGAAGTGGCAAAACTCTTTAGTCGGCAACGGAGAGAGTTCAGCGAATGTTGAAGGTCACGTGAGGCATAAAAATAAGGATGGAGAAACCACAAGTGAACAAAAACATGGCAACCGAGAAGATGATATAAAAGTAGACTCTGAAAAACAGTCAGAGTCCTCAGAAGACCTTGAGCCAAATCTGGAAGGTTCTTCATTAGATTTACCTTTTAACAATGGTACCATTGTTGACAATGAAGAGATGAACAACTGTACCGATGAACCAAGCGGCGTTGAAGGCCAACATGCGATAGATGATAAAATTAGTGTAGGTGGGTTGACTGAGGTTACTATAGTGGCGAAACAAATACTGGAGCTTGAAACAGATCAGGAGTTCTCAAAAATGAAGTGTGAATGTGTAGCTAGTACTAGCACCATTTCAGCTAAATGCAATGATGCTCGGGATTGTATAGAAAGTCTAAAGTGTCCAGTCGAAATTCATGGAGCAACCTCAAGCACAAGTATAGAGAGGACAGTGCCTGAAAGATCTGCACACAATTCACCAACACAGTCTTCACAGAAGCTTCCAAGATCTGACTTTGAAAACACATCTGGAGTGACAGCTCATAAAGAGACATCAGAAGAAACGATGAACATCCGCTTAGTGGAAAACGATGAAAAAAATGAAATAAACTGCAACCAATCAAATGGACCAGAGAAGAAAGAGCCAATGGACATGAATGATTCCTGAATACTGTAAAACAAGAACAATTAAATGCTTTATAAACCTAACCTTATAATGACACAAGAATTGACTGGTTGTTTTTTTAAATAAGGGATTCATTCACACAGGATTGCATATCTTTGCATATCAGTTTAATTCCAAATACCAAACGTAAACTTCTCTGTCCATTAATTCTAGTTTGTTTATTTGTCCAAACTTGAGTTATTTTAATTTCATTAATTCTGTGAAAGACCTATAGTTACACTGAAATTCTGAAAGAAGAATTTAATAATTAAACAAAGTAGAAACAATTATTAATAACAATATTTGCGTAGTCAATATATATGTATTGGTTTTGAGCATGTATTTCTCTACTGTCCAAAATGCTTGAATGAAGAAAGTTGAGCAGTAAGAATGTTTTTATTGATGAAATCGTTTTGATTTATAATCCTGAACTCAAATGGGGGCTAGTCAAAAGGGGCCAGTGTTTTACAAGAAACCAGCCTGTGGAAATGCTTGGGTAAGAATGTTTTACAATTTGGAATTGGTATAAAGAAAGAAATCCAGTTGATCTTCATAATTCTGCATCTCTTTAACTAGAATTGACAAAAAGTTACAATTTCAAAAAGAGCTGGAATTGTAAGATGTGATGTTCAAAAGAAAATCCTAAATAACTGTAATCTCATTGTTTGTTTGTTGTTTATGTGTTTTTTTTTTACAGTTATGTCTTATATTGACAAGCATAACCACAGCTGTAGGTGCTACTTTATGCCTGTCAGCTGTTAGAGGGATTGATCTGGATATCAGATACCTAAATAGATCATATTCATTTCATAGATCATAATGTGAAATGAATATGATAAGAAAACGGAATTAAAAGAATAGAAGGTTCAGGACCTGCATTAACACTGAATTTGTCCTTTAATCACTTTCTGTCGACAATATATTATTCTACTGTTATTTTCAAAACTACTTTCTTCAATAAAGGTTCCTTACATCATTTTAGGCATTTTAAAAACAATAATAAACGTGTTTGTTTCATTTTGCTCAATGTCTGCAGTTGATTATTATAAAGATTAGAAAACATAAAAGCTTTTCAAATCAGACAGGCCTCTTGCTATCAAGCAATTCACAAGGAAAACGCATACCACAGCACAAAACGTTAATTGGATTAAGAGTCTTGTTGTGGACCATTTGAGCTGCTCGCCAATAATCCCAGAACTCACCATGTCTCATTAAAACAGTGTTTCTGGACCTAAATAATATTTATTTAATTACCAGCCATATTACCTTGTTATGTATGGCAGGCAGGCTACATAGTTTTTATGTCTAGTCACGTGTTCATTGCAGTAATTATGACTGACAAATTAATCCAGATATGTTTGTAAAAGAAGGCTAGCCACACTAAAAACGTACCATGGTAATAAAATGTTTTTGGACATGTATTATAGTATATACACAACCAATGAATAGTTTGAAAACAGTATTCATTTTCTATTTTTGGAATTTTAGAACAATAGTCCTTAAAAATAGCACATATCAAATGATTGGAATTATGTAGTGAGCAAAATGTTAAACAAGCTCTTGCACACTTGCAGATCTATTGCCTATTCCCTCCACCATCAATGCATATCTGGCTGTAATCTACTATATCTTTATGGTGACAACATGAATTTGGCTGTGTAAATACCAATTATATCTTCTAAGTGTCTTTTTTATTGTGTGTGTGACTTCTAAGCACGTCCCACCTCCCTCTGGAGCCCTGCCCCTTCAGCTGCGGATTTATCTTCAATCATACTGGGAGTCTGTGAGCAGCGGAACCCAGCACAGGCACAGGACTGCTGGGAGGACAGGAGCCATGGCCATGCTCTCAACTTTTCAGCTGCTCTTTCTGTTCCAGCTCTTAACATCATCTCTTACCCAGGTAAGACAGCCAACGAGCTGGTTTGCAACACAGAACCTGCGGGATGATTGAGATTATATAATTAATTGATTGCTTTCAAATTGCATGTCGGGTTTTATTTCAATTTAAAGGACTGTCGTTTATACGAGTTCATTAACTTGCATTGCCAAGTTTATGCAGTTGTGAAATGTTATCTAGCTCAATCATTTAAATCGATTATGTATTGTCTATTAATATCTATTCACATCATTGCGTAAATGGCCAGTAAACTTCAGAACTTGTTACATTTATAAAAAGAAATAAAACATTCTGTGTGTTTTGGACTCTTCTCTGTAAAGTGTACAGCGCATATTTTTGTTCATAATTCTGGTCAATTTTACTAAAGAAAACTGGAAATATCTCTGTAAATTCATATTGAATTGAATTTCTCCTCAGGGGATTAATAAAAAAAATGTATATTGTGTATCGTATTTCCCTGTTGATTCTTAGTTATAGCAGTATTAATTCCAGTTTCATTTAGATCGGAATCCTTTTGTTCTCGTGCTCAGATCAGGTGACATGACCTGAGGACTGTTTACTTTTACTTTATACTTTTGTTGCCAGTGATTTTTTTTTTATTGGATTATTGTAATATTTTATTTTTGTATTGTTTTTGTTTATAGCTGAGGCCAGGCCCCCATGGAGCACCTGGACTGCAGGGGCCCCCAGGACCCCCGGGGAAAGATGGCATTGATGTGAGTAGACACATATGCGATAACTGACTGAGATGAATGCAAAATAAACAATCTTAAAGCCTGGAGTAGATCTAGATATGATTATTAAGTTAAACACAACAAGACTTTTCTATTTCCCCTTTCATTCTTTCTTTCTTTCTTTCATTTTAGTGGAAAAAGGTGTGAGAGAATAAAAAGAATACAAAAAACATAACAAACAAATGTAATGTATAAACAATACATATAAAAAGCACGTCTGACAGAAAGACAAAAGTAGAAATGTTCTTTGTTTGGTAAAGCTGTGAATTGTACTACTGATTCTACTGCTGTATTCATATGCAGACAGAAATCGGTTTTCCTTATTTTCATTCTAGAAACTTCCATTCACCTAAAGCCTTGATTTCTTCAACATTGCAGGAATATTTGCCTATACTTCTTTGCTTATACTTCTTTGATTGTTTAATTGGTTTCTCAGGCTAAATTATTGATTTCTACAAAAGGTTTCGTCATGTATTAATTTAGATGGATTTTGTTAAATTGTTGGGTTAAAAAATATTCTTGGTAGAAAGGATGAAAACCCTCTCAAGAATTTACAAATGCAAACAGTGAATACAGTTGAATGTTTTCTTAGTAAATTCAAACTTGCTTCACACTGGCAGTAGAAGTGCAGTGACAGAGAGTCCATTCATTCAGTCTACAGAAATCAAACACAAGTGTCTAAAGTTTCCCCAACCCCCTCTAAACCCGCAATGCTGCTCTCCACACATAACCCCCCTCACCTCTCAGTGTTGATCCTCATTCAGTAGAATATGCATAGTGTGATAAAGTTTGTTCAAATCTCTTAATAGTTTGTTCAAGTTTATTGGTATAAATCTGCATAATTACTTTGGACTGTATAATAAATCAACAGATATGATAGAAAACTGAGTGGTTGTTAATGTTTCTCTGCAGGGTAAACCTGGTCCTGCAGGACTTCCTGGAAAGCCTGTGAGTATTTCTGAATCCTCTAATGTGTGATGCATTTAAACTAACCTTACTTCTGTTGTGTTAAACATCTCAGCCATGCATTGATTTCAGGGCCCCACTATCATTGCCAGTTTACGATAATATTAGCCTGCTTTGGATGAGAAGTGAAAAGTTGTGTTCGCCATACAAAGGCCAAAAATATCCACAGCATCACACTGCTAAGTTCTAATTGTAGCTTGCATTGTAAAGAAGTTTGAGCTGACAGAAAGACACAGAGACATTTTTATATATATTTGCTTATGGAAGAGATCTGTCTTCAGGTGTTTTTTAATGTTGAGAAGGTCTCAACAGATCGGGTGGGGATTGGAAGCACATTTCACCACTTAGTAATAGAGAATGTGAATGATCTAGAGAGCCACTTCGTTCCTCGTTGCAATGGAACCACCAGGCGCCACTCATTCTTTGTCCACAGGAAGCAAGAGGGGACACAGACCTGGTGGAGCGAGATGAAGAATGAGTGTTCTGTTTCATTGGCTGTCCTGAAGGCTAAAGTCAAAGCCTTGAATCTGTTATGGGCAGCTACAGGTAACCAGTGGATTGAGATCAAGTGGATTGAGATCGAGTGACCTGAGCCCTCTTTGGTTGGTTGAAGGTTCTGGACCATCTGCAGTGGCTTAATCATGCTAGTTTGGAGGCCAGCCAAAGAGCATTGTGGTAGTCCAGTCTTGATATGACAAAAGCTTGAACAAGGAGCTGCACAGTTTATTCAGACAAGAAGGGTCTCATTTTCTTGATGTTGTAAAGTGTGTGCCTGCAAGACCGGGTGGTTGACGAGATGTGTCCGGTAAAGTTTAGCAGCTCATCATACACCATTCCCAGTTTCCTGACTTCCCTGGTTGGCATTAGTATTATTGAATCAAGATAAATTGCGAGGTTGTGGTCAACAGTACGGTAGCGTTTCTTCATCCAAAGCAAGACATCTGAAAGGCAGGTTAAGATACTATCTGAGACTATGGGGTTTTCGGGAGCAGAGATGCTGGAGGAGTGATACTTTCAGGATTCCTCCTCCACCCAAACTTCACATTTATTTCTGTCATTAATAAGGTCAAGAAGAGAAACTAGATTCAGTTGAGTCACAATTTTGAGCCCCATTATGGACAGCATCCAAACCACTTTGCATTTATCACTCTTTAAAAATGAAATGAACAATTTTTCCAGTTGATCTGAAGATCCTTATAGCCACACAACAAATAGCAAGAAGAAAGAATCAATACAAAAATCATATTATATCAAATATTCTTTCAAATCTGTTTCTCTTATGATTTCAGGGGCCAAAAGGAAAGGCTGGTACACCCGGGGTCGCAGGAAGTCCGGGATTGCCTGGCCTCCCTGGAGTGGATGTAAGTCTGAACAAAATAGATTAATTTTTCCACATAAAAATTTATTTATGAAATGTATCAATTATTTCACTCCATGGTTGGTTGACATGTGTCATTTGTTACTAATAAAAATAATCGTGACATTATTGGTTTTTGTTTTTAGTGCTCTTGATTGATGTGTGAAATGTTTTACAGGGTTTAACTGGTTCTGATGGGCCAGCTGGTAAGGAAGGACCACCAGGAGCAACTGTAAGTATCTCTGTCTATTTGACCTGTTGAGTTTTTTAACAGATCACTTTAAGCTGAAGTGTGTCATTTTATGGATGCTAATTCCCCCAAAACACTGTGATATTATGGCAAAACATTGCTCTATTTGTTTAAGCCAAGGAGGCCTATAATACCTTGAATTTTAGGCATTGCTAGACCCTATGTAAGAGAACTTTAGCCCCCCAAAATGTAATCTCAGTCCCACAAAAAATCTGTGACTTTGCAATCAGCACACAAATGTGTGATCTCTGATAAAAGCTCATAGTTGATTTGTATACACGCACATTTTAATAGTGTAATTAGACTCATTTTGGTACTCAAAATACATTAATTTGTTGCCACCTTCTGGTGTGAAAGTGTGATTTACAAAAATGGTCACAATGATTTATGCCAAAATAAACACTGATTGGCTGATCCACAAGGACATGCTCATTCCCAAGCCATTCACCTTAAGCTTTGACATAAATGGCAACATACAGTGAAAAATTTAAGTCCATTTCATGCTTTTAAGAGCCCTCCAAAAAGAATCAGGCACTGGTAAAATATCTACTATAATGTACCGAAATATCAGCTATATATAAATATGTTGCCATTCCCATTTTGAATGGCCATTAATGGAGTTAGATACTTTTCGCCCCCACAATGGTACAGTTGCTGAAGAATCTGTGTAGCATCTACCAGCAGGGGGTAACGGGTGAACTTTGACCACTGGGTTTGAGTGGCCCCACATGTCAACTTCTGACTCAACCAATAGCAAGTTTTCGGCAGGACTACCTGTTTGTCTGAGTGTTTCGGAAACCTGTTTGGAACCTGTTTAGTCATAATTTTTGCAATTTTGTTCAATTGTCACAAAGAAATTACAAACCCCCAGTTTAAACTGATTTAGTTTAATTTCAAACAGCGTTTTGTGGCTCTTATCAGGGTCAGGAGCTACTTACAGCCACTAGCAGTTCTTTTCAAGAGTTTAAAGTGCATCAGGTGACTTTTGGTGCATTTATCCAGCAATGGTTGTGGTTTTACTCTAATCCAGCCAGGAATGTGAAATGTTCCCAGCACAGGGTTTCTGGCAATCAGTCTGTGGGTATAAGCGCAAATCACTGTTATTCTGTGTGACCGCTACCAGTGAACTGTATATTGGCCAGTTGATGTGACCGTTAGTAAATATGCCATCATTAGCTGTTTGATATTGCTCTAATATCAATATTAATGGTTAATATCTGCAATGTACATAACAGGGAAGTTAAACACATCTGAATAAACAATTTAATGTGTTAATTGTACATTGGCAAAAGGTTTTTCTTATTGTCTCAATAATTGTTTTCTCTAGTCTATTTGACTTTAAATATAAGTGAAATGTACCGTTGTTTTGGATTTTAAAATATCTCAAAGACTAAAGCTGAATTGTGTTATTTCTACACCATTAGCACCATCAAATGGAATAGCAAATATAAACATGAGCTGCATCCGAATATATATATACTTCCCTGCTATACAGAATGCCGAAACTGTATGCTAAATTAGTAGTGTGTCTAAATCCTCAATATTTATAAAAGAGTTAGCAAGAAAAAACCTGAATGACCTACTATTTCAATCGAGATTGGGAAATGTGCATCTTCTTGTCAGTTTCCTGTCCAGTAATACCACAGGAGCTGAGGAGACATTATGTTTTAAACAGATGTCTGGATTTAAACAGAACAAACTAACAGATAGCCCCCTAAACTCATGCCATTTGTCAATGTTGCTGTGTCAGGCTGGACAGATCGCCCAAATCAAACAGAGGAATGTTAAAAGTGCCACAGAGACACATTGTTTACACTTTTCAAAGAAATCTAGCTACAAAGGGCTTATAAATGTTTCTGTATATTACGCTGGGACAGGAGAAAAGGTTTGAACATCAAAAAAATGACACACGTCAGCTTTAGTAATAGTCGAATAAAAGTAAGCCATTTGTATGTTGACTTCTGGAAAAGTGTAAATACTGTGAATCTGTGGTCATCTTCATCTCTGACACCTAAGGGCGCTCTCGCCCGGACCACGCGTTGTGTAGTACTGCACATATTGTGTAGCATTGCTGTTACCGTTATTACTTTTGGGAGTAAAGAGCAGATCTCTCTTTGACTGGTGAATGTCCCTAAGGCACAGTTTCCACGCATCTCCTTATTTTGCACTCCGCAATATCACGGTGAACCTCGGTATATTCAATGAATGTTTGTCATTAGCAGGACCATACAGTACACAGGGTTTCTGCTGTCTTCACTGATCCTGGAAGCTTTAATCTCGATCCACAGAGCAAAATTTGAAATCGGAAAATTAAAATGCCTCTGATGAACGAAGCAGTGATTGGTTATATCGTTCTGCACAAAACAATTGAACATTCGTTCAACGACTAATTTTTCCAAACCCCTCCTTTGCGTGACGCTAATCTGCGGTGATTGGTCAGATGACCCAGTCAGTTGTGATTGGTATACTCTGTGCAGAGATTGTCGGAAACGGAACGCCCATCACCGCTTTGTAGTAAAAAAATCAAAATCAGAGAAGGAATTTGAGTTGATTTATGTTTGCGATCATAGCCCAAAGTTCGGTGGTAAACACCCAATCAGTTATTGTTTGCGTTAGCCCAACGCATAAACATATTGGTAAAGCACTGCATTACTACAAGTTATTGCTCTATTCTTTATGACAACTCCAAAAACATCGACAAACATTTCACATATTTAAAAAAAATTGACATTGGAGACCTAGAAGCGTAACGTACACAACACACACAAATACTTATTAAGCATGCTAAAAAACACATAAAAGCAACAATTATTCATAATACTTACAGGTTGTGATTCGGAGGAGGAAGCTGATCCAAATAAACTTGGTACTGAACCTTCCTTCAGTATCAACCGGCTCGCGAATCCACACTTGAAAGCATTCATGTTCGTAAAGCAATCGTCATTAAAATGACGCAAACACAGCACAAGGTTCGGGCTATACTTGTTTGGTATAGTTGTAAATATAAACTGTAGCCACTGATTCTTCACATGCTCGTCCCTGGGCAGTGAAAAAAAAGGTCGCTTTTGATATGCACTTCAGAACACAGCGTCTTGTTGTCGACATGATGTTTTCAAGTTTTCCCTGTTGTCTGCGCGCGCAATGAGTGGGCGCGGCCAATTTGATAATTTTCCGTCTTGACGTCACAACGAAAATGACTCGTTGGATAAACGATTCATTACATTGACTCAGAGTCGGCTCCTACTTTTACATTTACATTTATGCATTTGGCAGACGCTTTTATCCAAAGCGACTTACAGTGCACTTATTACAGGGACAATCCTCCCGGAACAACCTGGAGTTAAGTGCCTTGCTCAAGGACACAATGGTGGTAGCCATGGGGTTAGAACCTGTGACCTTCTCATTAACAGCCCTGTGCTTTAGCCACTACACCACTACTTTTGAGAGACAATAACTTTTTTTACGGTGAACTTTCATATATAAAACTTTGCAGGATGTTTTTGTTCACTTAAATCTATGTTACACACTACATGAAAGGTAATTTTCAAAATTCCATAATAGGTGCCCTTTAATTTGTAATTTTCTTTTTACTTGGAATGCAAATGTTATGGACAGTGGCAATATGGTTACAGTCTCTTTAAGAGGATTTTCGCGCATGATACTATATTGAAGGCTCTCTGCGCAGTTTTCTTCGCTGAGTTTCATGTTTTGAGAGCTGTAAAATCCCATTATTTTTATACCGTGTTGTGCTGTTGCATCTGTATTCATTTACTTTAAGTATTCTTTTATTTTGTGACAATAAACAATATTGTTATCATTCTGCAATGCTAAGAGTGAGGATTTCAGAGATTAACTGACTGAGATTGTGTGACTACATTATTATACTTGAGATGCTCTTGTACTAAAGCACAATAATCCATTCAATCTGTTCTCACTGGATCTTCCGTGATCCTTCCCCTGCTGTCAAGTGAAGCATCAGCCACAGCTGATATTTCTTCTCTCACAACCCACACTCTCATTGGTTTGGGTGTGAGACAATAAAATATGGTAGAGACTACATTCACTACAATACAGAACATAATTCTGATCCCTTAAATACTAGATTATGCGGATGGTCAGCAACTGTTATGCAACACATGATGAATGTTTATTAATAAACATGTGGCCCTGCTAGCCCAACTTTTGACCAGCCCACTGGGAATTTGCCCGATCCCCCCAGTTAGCCACTCTAGCCCTGGATGCTACACACTGGATTGTTAAAAATAAAAAAGTTTGAAACTATTGAGAGCATTATGCAATGAAAACATTTCAAACTCTAGTATAGTACATTGTTGTCATTATGTTTCACATTTAATTCAGCGAGTGGCATCTTAGTCAACATCTTGTCAAATTATTAGGTCATCTGAGTTCCATCCATGCATGGCCGTTTTTAAAAAAGTTACATTTTTAGTGTACTCAGTAGTGTAACACCACTCAACAATGTCATATGAGATAACCAATCAAATCGATGAAGGCGGGTTTAATGCTAAGCAGTAACCTAAGCATGGATTATTCCAGTGTCATGCATCAGAAAGCAGTTCAGGTTAAGTGTGTTAGTGTCATGTAAGGTGTGCTGTAATTATCTAACTGAATATGCAAAATTTGACCACTGTTTTATGATTTAAATGTTGTACCGAACAACAGTAATTTCCAAGGGTACAAACTGTTTACTATTAGGCGTAATTTGCCATTTTGAATTTAAAATATGTCATGTACATTACGTGATTTGTAATGTGAAAACATTAAAGGGGTAGTTCTCTTACGAGAGGTTCTCTCGTATTGCGTAAGCTAGCTTACGCTACGGGAAAGATTCATCTTTTCTGAGATATTGAAGCCAAAAAATTATCCTTAATTTTGTATCCATTGTCAACGCAGTGCAGCAGCTGCATACCTTGAGCGGGCTAGCTAGCGAGCTCATTGGTTGCTCTGCGGCAACTGCTGCAGCCTATAGACGAACTTGAGTGAACTCGCGTCCAATGAGAGGCGCCCGCGCCGTCACTGTATCAAAGCCCGCCAGAATGGCCGTGGCTAGAGTGCATATAAGCGTAAGTTCGTAGGCTGGAACCCTGATTTTCATCTATTCAGCGAAGCTCTTCGCATCTCTGAACTGCAGAAGCCGCGTCGCCGTTCGAGGGGCATCTAGCAAGCTTGGACAGCGCTCGAAGAAGCCGGCCGTCTTCACCACCTTCAGCCATCCTGCGAGCTAAGCCTCCTCACATAGGCCGTCAACCGCCTCGGGCTCGAGTGGTCACCGCCCTCTGAGCAGGCTCCCAACAGACTCGACGGCTGCTTTCTTCAGCTTGCTTTCTAGCTTGCTCTAAAAAGGATACGCCCGCGGCCTGGGCCGCTCCCTTCCTGCCGGAACTCCACGCCGAGCTCTCTAAATCGTGGAACGCACCTCTCTCGGCCAGGAACCGTCGGTGGACGGCGCCACCGAGAGGGGCTACTCTTCCATCCCCCCGGTCGAGGATTCGGTAGCAGCGCATCTTTGCCCGCCCTCCGCGAGATGGCGGTTTAAGCCAGTGCTCCCGTCTAAGGCCTGCAGAACTACTTCCGCCTGTGTTGGCCGTGCCTATGCCGCCGCCGGCCAAGCCGCATCTGCTCTGCATTCCATGGCCGTCTTACAGATCCTCCAAGCGGACCTTCTTCGAGAGTGGAATGAGAAAGGCAGGCACCCAGAGGCTGTTTCAGATCTAAGGAGCGCAACGGATCTCGCCCTTCGCGCCACCAAAGCTGCAGATCAAGCCCTAGGGAAGTGCATGGACGCGCTGACTGTGACCGAGAGACACCTATGGCTAACGCTAGCCGACATGGGAGAAGCTGAACGCTCCACGTTCCTCAACGCGCCGCTCTCTCCGTCCGGTCTCTTCGGTTCTGCAGTGAGTGGCATTGTTGACCCTTTCTCGGAAGTCCAGAAAGCCACCCAAGCCATGAATCTCTTCCTGCCTCGTCGCGCTAGCTCCTCTGCAGGCCGCCCACGTGACCAGCCTTAGAGCGCTTGCCTGCACTCAAATGCCGTTTTCACGGCGACCCAAAGAAATCTTGTAAAAAGCAAACATGCCTTATGTGTACAAAATGTGCCCACAATCCAGTGTTCACCCCTACACACAAGCATTACACTTCCCGTGTCCCTATCAGAGCCCACTCACATAAAGCGGGCACAGCCAGCTCGAGTGTTAGAGTCAATAAACGCACCCACGAGTCTGTGCGCACGCCCCTTCTCTGCCCGCTCTGTCACACGGCCAGCAAACACCTCTCTGTATGTAAGTCCCATGCCCGTGACTATGCTCGCGCATCACTTAACAGATGTGACTCTTTCCCCATTCACCTCAATCGGGAAGTCACTCACAGAACAGCCTGTCCCTGCTGTCTGCGAGCAGTCATGCATAAGCACAGTAAGCACGCTCACACATTCTGTTCAGCTCGCTGTGTGCGGCAATCAGGGCGACTTGGCCATTCACCCTCTAGCTTCAAAGCGTGGAAAGCTATCCCAGGGATATCCAAATGGGTGTTAAGCACAATAAAACAGGGCTATTTGCTACAGTTCGATAGCCGCCCTCCCCGCTTCAGCTCGAAACTACTGTGAACACGGAAGCAGCCTGCATGCTTCGTTCAGAAATAGCAAACCTTCAGTGCAAAAGGGCCATAGAGAGAGTGCCACCTTCTCTGAGCGAGTCAGGGTTTTACAGCCGTTATTTTCTTGTCCCCAAGAAAGACGGCGGCCTCAGACCAATATTAGATCTCAGGGTTTTGAACAAGGTGCTCGCAAAAAGACCGTTCAAAATGCTTACAATCAGGAAACTCCTCGCGCGATGTGCCTAGGGGACTGGTTTATTTCTCTCGATCTGAAAGATGCCTACTCTCAGATTCAGATAAATCCCCGTCACAGGCCATTCTTGAGATTCGCCTCGACGGCCAGGTTTATCAAAACACCGTCCTTCCGTTCGGCCTGTCTTTAGCACCCGTACTTTCACGAAGCGCATGGATGCGGCGCCGCACTCCCTGCGGAGTCAGGGCTTGCGAATTCTGAACTATTTGGACGATTGGCTGATTTTGGCACAGTCACATACGGAGCTTCTGTCTCACAAGACAGTTCTCCTCTGTCATCTGAACAGTTTGGGTCTTGCAGTCAATTGGACCAAGAGCTCACTACAGCCCAGTCAGGCAATTTCTTTCCATGGAATAGAACTAGACTCCATGGCGATGACGGCTCGCTTATCTACACAGCGCGCGCGCCGTGTTCAGCGACTAGCCGCGTCCTTTCAGATGAACAGCCTCACGCCTCTGAAAAAATTTCAGAGAATGCTAGGTTACATGGCCTCAGCCGCAGCAGTACTTCAGCTGGGTTTACTGTGCATGCGCCCGCTTCAGCATTGGCTAAACACCCGAGCGTCTCGCCGGGCTTGGGCAACGGGCCGCCAGCCGATCAGAGTGACTCAGACCTGTATCTCAGCTCTGCAGCCCTGGGCAGTGGCCGAATGGTATCAGCGGGGAGTGACGATGGGAGCTGTATCTCGCCGAAAAGTCATCTCGACAGACGCGCCCAACACGGGTTGGAGCGCGGCCTGCGAGGGCTCTCCGGTTTTTGGCCTATGGTCAGTTCAGGAAAAGCTCCTTCACATAAATTGTCTGGAAATGATAGCGGTCGAGTACGCGCTCATGCGCTTCCTCCCGGTCATTCAGGGTCACCACGCCCTGGTCCGCTCGGACAACAGATCTGTGGTATCCTATCTAAACTGTCAGGGCGGTGTCAGATCCAGGAACCTCTTCCATCTGACAAAACGCATACTGAGTTGGTCCCAGTGCCACCTGCGCTCGCTGAGGGCGACGCGACGTGCCAGGCCACCTGAACGACGGCCCAGACAGACTGTCCAGAGACAATATTTCCCCAGGGGAATGGTCCCTGCACGCTCAAACAGTCCAGAAGTTATGGAGCATATTTGGCAGAGCAGAGATAGACCTCTTTAGCGTCAGAAGAGAACTCTCACTGCCCAGTATTTTTCTCAAAGCGAGGACGCGCTGGCCCAGGACTGGCCCAAACGCCGCTTACGCCTTCCCTCCCGTCTCGCTATTGCCACAGGTAATGCAGAGGATCAGGGAAACGCGTCACTCGGTGCTCCTCATAGCCCCGCGCTGGGAGAAACAGACATGGTTCCCGGAGCTTACGCAGCTGTCACTGACAGCCCCGTGGCCCATTCCAGTGAGAGCAGATCTCCTCTCTCAAGCTCGCGGCACGATCTGGCATCCCCACCCAGAGCGCTGGGCGCTGCACGCGTGGGTGATCAACGACTACCCGTCGCTTTGCCAGAAGGAGTAATAAACACTATCATACACGCTAGAGCCCCTTCCACGTGAAGACTCTATGCGTCAAAATGGTGCACCGACAGAGACCTGGACCCACGGACATGTGGGGTGTCGTCGCTGCTCGTGTTTTTACAAGAGCTGCTGGATAAGGGCAGATCCCCATCCACGCTCAAAGTGTATGTGGCGGCCGTCGCGGCGTTCGCTGAACCCCTGCACGGCCAGTCACTGGGAAAAAACGAGCTGGTCATCCGCTTCCTCAGGGGAGCTAGAAGGATGAACCCCTGCGCCCCCATCGGTTCCTATCTGGGATCTTTCTGTAGTTCTCGGCTGATGAAAGCCCCCTTTCGAACCGCTTCAATCCGTGGATTTGAAATACCTTTCACTCAAAACCGTTTTTCTAACTGCCCTGTCATCAGTTAAACGTGTGGGAGACCTTCACGCGCTGTCTGTCAGCGCTGCGTGTCTTGAGTTTAGACCAAGTGACTACAAGGTCATTTTAAAGCCTAGACACGGCTATGTCCCCAAGGTGATCGGTACTCCTTTCAGAGCACAAATCATTTCCCTATCGGCGCTGCCAGCATCCGATAGTGAACGCGACGCCAATCTCCTTTGCCCAGTCAGAGCACTGAGATTGTATACTGCGCGCTCTGCCTCTTTCAGACGCTCTGAGCAGCTTTTCGTTTCGTACGGAGGGCGCACCAAAGGTTTCGCCGCCTCGAAACAGACACTGTCTAGATGGATAGTGGACGCTATTGCTGCCGCGTACGCGTCAAAGACCTACCATGCCCGTTAGGCATTAGGGCTCACTCCACTAGAGGCATGGCCTCCTCGTGGGCATGGTCCAGCGGGATTTCCATTCACGACATATGTGTGGCAGCGGGCTGGGCTTCCCTCCACCTTTGTCAGATTTTACAATCTGGAAGTGCCCGCCCTGCAGGCAAAACTACTAGCAGTTTAATACGCTACAGCTCCCTGGTGAGCTGCACTGACGGGACACATTCCACACAGACCGGCACCACCGCTCTGTCTTTCCCTTCCCACTCTGTGCTTATGTATTACACACACACTGGCCCGCACTCTTGCCGGCCAAATATTATTCCCCACTCACAAGGGCTCCCGGGTCCCCCAACCCCGGGGCTCATGCAGTGGATGCTTGGCGCGCACGGCGTTGACAATGGGTTCCCGTAGCGTAAGCTAGCTTACGCAATACGAGAGAACCTCTCATAAGAGAACGAATCGGTTACCTAACGTAACCTCGGTTCTCTCTAGATGAGGGAACTAGTATTGCGTAGCCGGCCGTGCTCGCGCCACGAGCGACTTTCGCTTCATTCAATGAAAACCAGGGTTCCAGCCTATGAACTTACGCTTATATGCACTCTAGCCATGGCCATTCTGGCGGGCTTTGATACAGTGACGGCGCGGGCGCCTCTCATTGGACGCGAGTTCACTCAAGTTCGTCTATAGGCTGCAGCAGTTGCCGCAGAGCAACCAATGAGCTCGCTAGCTAGCCCGCTCAAGGTATGCAGCTGCTGCACTGCGTTGACAATGGATACAAAATTAAGGATAATTTTGTGGCTTCAATATCTCAGAAAAGATGAATCTTTCCCGTAGCGTAAGCTAGCTTACGCAATACTCGTTCCCTCATCTAGAGAGAACCGAGGTTACGTTAGGTAACCGATTCGTTTTCAGCAAATCAGGCTGAAGACAAAGAGTGTGAGTGTGTGTACATTGTAAAGGAATTGAATGAATGTAGTAATCTGGCAGGCTTTTGAAGGAGCTTTTTAGAAAATATCTTGACATTGTCTAAGAAAATTATCTGTCCAACTTTTCTCTTGGGGGTCTTACTGGGGAATCGAATTTGGGTGGGAAGTTCTACAGAATTCCCTAGCTCTGGCTGCAGTCATTTTAAGAGCCTGTTTACAGATGGTAATGACACATTTCTTATGATCAGATTTCAAAGGTCAGCGCTAAATATAGTTGTACACGGGGTGCAAAATGTTTTGTGATTGGATCACAAAAAACACATACAGAGGTTGTCAAAAAATCCACATCACGTTTGAGGTTTAAAACAACGTCTGATGCGTCCCTGACAGCAGCAAAGCACCACCTCTCACCAGTTAATCACCTTCCGAACAAATGTTTAAATTAACGTGCAGATTTCAAAGGAAATAACCATCCGATCGGAAAACTTGAAAAGGTGATTACAAGCTCAGCGAGTATTGACGCTGACTACCAGCCCTGGAGTCACGAGTTCATATCCAGGGCATGCTGAGTGACTCTAGCCAGGACTCCTAAGCAACCAAATTGGCCCGGTTGATAGGGAGGGTAGAGTCACATGGTGTAACCTCCTCGTGGTCACTAAAATGTGTGGTTCTCACTCTCGGTGGGGCACGTGGTGAGTTGTGCGTGGATGCCACAGAGAATAATGTGAAGTCTCCTCACATCCTAGGTCTCCACGGTAACGCACTCAACAAGCCACGTGATAAGATGCGCGGATTGACAATCTCAGACGGGGAGGCAACCGAAATTCAAACTATGCCACCAGGATTGAGGTGAAACACTACTCCACCATGAGGAATTAGAGTGCATCGGGAATTGTACATTCCAAAAAGGGGAGAAAAACAAAAAAGGAAAAGCGATTACATACACAAGTATGAGAACTTTACAGCTCTTGTGTATCTGTCTGATTTGAACACGCAGGTACATGACAAGTACACACATCTGAAGCTGAACAAACACAGGTACTCCACTAAAACAACTGATAATTTTGCTCAAAATGTTGATTTGTGCTTAGAATAAATCTCAACTGCATCTGGGAGAAACAGCGCACTGGTTTTGTTCACATTATTGTCTTATTATCGTTCAGTAACACACTGATATAGTGAAGGAATGGATGTACGCCGCAACAAAAGCTGTGTAAACTTGACAATGGAAGTCCCTGGCTAACAATGACAATGTTAGTCCCTGGCTAACATCACGGGACGTAGGCATTTTTCCAAATGGCAGTTTTGCGCCCTTGAAGGGCACGCCACTCGAAAGTTCGTTCCAAACAAAAAAAAGAAATCTTTCTTTTTTTTTCCACAAAGAGACATTTTACAAGACTATTAGCGAAGGTTACATTCATACAGTACTTTCATGCACCATTTAGAGTGCCCACATCAATAGATCTGTCCTTCGAAGGGAATAGGGCATAGGGATGATCACTTTCAATTGGAATTCGCCCAAAGTAGAGCTTTATCACCCACAACATTAGACCTGACTTGTGACTTCTATTGTGCTTTTAGTATTTGGCAGGGACAGTGTCATATATTCTTAATGCAAATAGCAGGGCGAGGCCGGGTCGTGATCATACACACCCGGTCCCTTATCAGGCTAATCAAGCCTCCGAGAGGGATAAAGGCCGACTGCGGAGGATTGTGCGGGAGAGAGAGATAGTTTACGGACATGTCCGTCATGTGTGTGTTTGTGTCTTCTGTTTAAGTTTACAATTAAAATATAATTTACATCGTCATGCCGGTTCTTGCCTCCTCCTTCCATTGAACACGTTACAGTACTTTTACACATTTACTCACCCTTGTGTTGTTCAAAACCCATATGCCCATATTGTGTTTTCTTGGAACATAAAAATAGATATTTTAAGCTGCTCCATTCCATAGAAGAACAGATATATATAGTGAGGACAAATACTGTAAATTGTTATTAAAGGTTCAGTACAAAGACATCATAACAGTAGTCCATATGACAAGTACACTATATTCCAAGCTTTCTGGGGCCTTAGAAAAGATTAGTGTTGTATGGACTACTTTTATGGTATTTTTATAATGATTTGTTTTCTTTCTCTTTGGACCTTGACAGCAGTGGTCAATATGAACTCTTTTCCTATAGAAAATAGCAGCGTTAAGATTCTTGAGGGCAGTAAATAATTTTGTGTATTTTCTTTTTGCTAGCCAGCTGATGTCATGTCATTTTACAGATACATCAATGATAAAAAGAAATTCAAATTATATTCATCTTTTCTTTGAGACAGCACAAAAAAAGAAAGAGGACTAAAACAGGCAAATTGCTAGCAATGCAGGCACAGTATTTGTCTTGTACTGTGTGAACTTTAAAAATAAAAAAGTATAAAATTTCACATTTCAAGCCTTTATTTAGGAAATTATTGCATTCAGCACCTTTAATATATTAAAGGACCAAAGAGGACCATTATATTTGTGACCTCAACACCCACGACCCCCCACCCCCAAAATGGTTCAGTCGCCCCAGTGTTTAAGACATGGTCACTTCCTTGCATCCATATAATTCACTGTAGTTTCCTGTTTATGAGCCTGGGTCAAATACAGTTTTCGGGTTGATCAAATTGTTTGTGATTTTGATGATATTTTTTGTGTTGTTGCAGGGTGACCCGGGACCTCCTGGACCAGGTGGACCACCTGTAAGTGTCAAATATCAATAAACCTGCAGTAAACAGACAGTTTTAAACATTTAAATCTTTCTGCAACAACACAGGACTAAAGCATATTTTACAATCACACCAGACAAGTGTAGCTGCTTTATCATATTCATGTCATGTACTCACTTCTCAAAACAAAAGACAAGCATCCTTCTTATACATAAAAGACAATGGGCCCTGTTGTAAGAGCACTACATTATGTGAAGGGTTTGAAATGAGCACTC
This sequence comes from Xyrauchen texanus, assembly GCF_025860055.1. NCBI lineage: Eukaryota > Metazoa > Chordata > Actinopteri > Cypriniformes > Catostomidae > Xyrauchen > Xyrauchen texanus. The sequence goes on along the minus strand of NC_068306.1, from coordinate 41,801,280 downwards.
GCCAACCATCATTCTTACAAGCCACTTTGGCAGGTGATGTTTTTAAGGTTTTTCCTGCATTGAAATTTCGATTAAATTCAGGTGACTTGGAGCCGTGCTGCCAAGGCAAATGTAATGGTAGGCTATTCATGCCTCTCATAACTTACACGCGCATGTGCGGGGCGAATGAAGCGTGCTTTTGTGCGACCGCCGGATCAGCGTGCTCTAGTGATAGACCCAGAGCTCTTGTCTGTGTTATAACAGAAATCTCAAATGAGGAATGAAACTCAAACAGAAATGCATACTCAGGCTTTTGCCCATAACTGAAATGGAGAACTGAACATAACATGTTTCTCAATGCAGTTGAGAAACATGCATTGAGAAACATGTTATGTTTCTAACATGTGGTTCCAAAATATTACTTTTGAAGTAATGAATTGAAGAGTGAATATTCTAGGAAAATCGAGAAATAGGAATCAAACAAGGAAAGTCTCTTTTTCAATATAAAATGCACTCGTAGGAAACACTTATCTAAACACTTGCTAACTTTTTATCAGATCTTGTAGTTACTGTAGATAGAGCTTTAATTGTTGGTGACTTCAACATTCACATAGATAATGAAAATGACACATTGGGATTAGCATTTATTTATATTCTCAACTCTCTTGGAGTCAGGCAAAATGTAACAGGACCAACTCATCGCCATACCAACACATGGAGTTGATGTTGATAATATAGAAATTCTGCAGCAGAGCGATGACATCTCTGATCATTACCTCAACTCTTGTATGCTGCGATCCGCTAATGTTACTCAATCTACACCACGCTATCATTCAGGTAGAACTATTCTTTCGACCACTAAAGATAGCTTCACTAATAATCTTCCAGATCTATCTCATACACTCAGTAAACCCCAAAGCCCAGAAGAACTTGATGAAATAACCAAAAATATAAATGCAGTCTTCTCTAGCACCCTTGATACTGTCGCCTGACTTCGATGAAATTTTTTTTAAGAAATAAGCCCTGCACCATGGTACAATGATCACACTCATGCTCTCAAGAGAGCAGCTTGGAAAATGGAGCGCATGTGGAAAAATACAAAATGATAAGTATTTCGTGGTGCATGGAAGGATAGTGTCTGTAGCTACAAACACGCACTCAAAGCTGCCAGGTCAGCATATTTTAGTAAACTCATAGAAAATAACCACAACAATCCTAGATGTTTATTCAGTACTTTGGCTAAATTGGTTAGGAATAAAGCCTCAACAGAACCAGATATTATGTCACAGCTCAGGAGTAATGACTTCATGAATTTCTTTACAGATAAAATTGAAATATCAGAAATAAAATTGGAATTATGCAATCATCTGTCATCGCACCTCAGAAAACAGTGCCTAATAATTTTCCTCACGTGCAACTTCAATCTTTCTCTGTCATAGGTCATGAAGCGCTAACAAAACTTATCGAAACATCAAAAGCCACAACTTGTTTGTTAGATCCTATACCAACTAAGCTCTTAAAAGCGGTATCTCCTGTAATCTCAGAACCTCTTCTTAATATCATTAACTCCTCGCTATGTTTAGGACATGTCCCAAGAAACTTTAAAATGGCAATTATCAAACCGCTTATTAAGAAGCCACAACTTGATCCTGGAGGACTTGCTAATTATAGACCGATTTCAAATCTCCCGTTTATGTCAAAAATTCTAGAAAAGGCAGTATCCTCCCAAATATGTTCATTTCTACAGAGAAATAGTATATATGAAGAATTTCAATCAGGATTTAGGCCTCATCACAGTACAGAGACTGCACTTATCAGAGTTACAAATTACTTGCTCTTATCATCTGATCGCGGCTGCATTTCTCTTCTAGTGCTTTTAGATCTTAGTGCTGCATTCGACAAGATAGACTCTCCACAAAATATATGTGACCCATTTCATTTCTACTGACAGCATTCCAGTATAAAGCTCTATGTTGAAAAACTCAAACTCTCATAATGATAGGGCAGCCCTAACGTTATTAACAGCGCTGAGGAGGTAAAGAGGAGACAAATACACGTCATCAGTTTTTAAAATACACCTCATCATCCTAAAAGTTTTTTTTTACTGCTGTAATATAAACTGGTAACTTGTAAATATTCTTATTAAATCTATTATGGTGAAACTATTAGACTCTACATGTTATTAAAGTTAAAGGTTTCTAAAAGTGTTTAGGCTATTAGTAATTTTCATAACTAATACTATAGCAAATTTATAGAAAAGACTATCAACATCAACCTAACCACAGTAAAGTGGAGCCATCCATGGTCTTACCTGTGGTAATGGTCTTATCATTACAAATGCCACTGTTAAACAATATAGAACAATGGTCATTTTAATGAAGGGGTTAAAACTTCCATGAATTATAGACACATTATTGACCTGTTCTATACTAGTCCTGTTCTAACTGGCAGTGTGTGCCTTCAGATATCTTAAAGTTGACTTAAATCATTAGGCCTGTGTCCTGCTAAACTAATATCATTCTCATTCAAATAAAATCTCCAAACAATAGCATGCATTTATAATCTCCCGTTAACTTTATCACTTTTTGTGGGTTGGGGGATTTGGCTAGCGACCTTAGAAACTACTAACCACAGTGGCTGGTGAGCCAAAAAGTTCATTTCAGACCCTGATTACATGAAGTGTTATGAGGCACATCATAAATGCAAAGTCAGTGGGCATGGTCAAGGTGATTTGAGTCTAGGTGTTGGCGGAGTAGGTTGCTAGGAATTGTGTGCACAAAGTTGATGACTGCCCATTCTTAAGAAGTTGCTTCTTTACAGTAAGTATTATTCATCATATTGATCTGAAGGACAACATCATAACTAGTATTAACAGTAATTTTCAGGGACATCATTTTATGTTCCACTTAAATTAAAAGTTCCATGCACTTTGATAGCACCTGCTGGTGGAGTCCCCAAACTTTAAATGCAAAGACTGAGGCCACATTCTTACTAATCCATTTATGTTTGAAACCTCAGGTTTTAGTTTTCAAACATCATTGTATTCCAAAGTATGCAGTAATGGAGAGCATTTTCACAATTCTAGTGTGGATGTAAGGGATAAACATAACAAAATCAATGTGTTATTATATAATAAACAAATTAAAATATTAGTGTGGACATGGCAGTTTAGACTTCCCGCTGAGACACAAATGTTTTTCTGAATACTCCTAATGTGAATACACCCAGTTGTGTGTTGCTCTATCAAGAAATTAAGCTTTCTCATGAAAATTGGTAGGGTAACTTGGGTTCAAATATAGGACCCAAAGAGTCATAGGAACAAAACTAGTGTTATTTCATGAAAAACATGCATAGCAAACATTTGTCTTCTCTTCTCTTTATCAGGGCAGAGGCAGACCAGGAGCTGCTGTAAGTACAACCTGTCAAACTTTATTAAAGGTTCACAAATATGTTGACCATATTTTGGCCAACCAGAATTTGTTGTAGGTGTCCCATTAATAATCTTACCGCTGCAGTAAATATGAGTAATTCTTAATTTTTTTTCTGATGTCAGGGTCTTTCTGGAGCTAATGGACATCCAGGTGGAGCTGGACCCCAAGGCCCTTCGGTGAGCATTTGTTGCAATCAGATTTTTTAAGGATGTGGCAGATTGAATAGCATCCATGATTGTGTCATGACTGAAGCAGATGCAGGACTCAAACGCAGAGCAAACGCTTCATTAATACAAAAATAAACAAAGACAAAAACTCAAACTATCCTGAAGGAGGAAAAAACTAGGTTAAGTATGGGCTGGAGGAAAAAGGAAACAACACACAGGACCAACTGGACGGGAACAAGACTGACTCGAACAAGACCAACAAACAAGATGAGCTGGCACTGGACAGCACACACGAGGAGACTAAAATAGGGAGAGAAATCAAACAGGTTAACAAGCAAGGCAGTTGGGACTAATGAACTAATAATAAGCAAAAAAGGAGGTGGGGTATAATGCAAGACAGAGAGACATGAGGCAAATCAGAAACAAAACAAAGCCACGTACTCTCACAAAACGTAGACATCCGAATGGCACAAGCACATATCGTACTATAACATGCTCCAGACATGAAACACGAGACTGACCGAAAAGGGAAACCACAACCGAAGCCGTGCGTTCAAACAAAGACAGAAGACAAAACACAAGATAGACACAGAACAATAATGTCACGACCCTGTCACACAAAAAAACAGACAAAATGTTTTTTTGTTTTTTAATTTTCTGATAATGGCATTTATTTATATTTTTCTGGTGGAGTAATGTTCAACAAAAGCATGCCTTGTTTTCAATTTGAGCTTTCTTGTAAATATAACTGCTTAAGATACTTTCAGAATGAGAGAAATTATAAAAGAGAACATTTGAAAAGAGATTTGTTGAAGAGTATCATTGAGTCCATTGAGCCCTCAAGGTAGACTTGAATTCAAACTCATTAAATATCAAGCCATGCTAAGCAATATCTTTATCAGTGACAGGTTTGTGTGATGCGTTTTAGGGGTCTGACGGTCTTCCTGGACTTCCTGGTTTACCGGGCCCAGATGGACCACCTGTAAGTATCACATACTCTTTGTAAAGAGAATCACATGCTCTTTTTATGATTTATTTGATATTATGTAGTTATGTGCACTTCCCTTTAATAATGCATACATTAAAAAAGACAATAAATGTTACTAAATGTTAGCCTCTATACTAAGACATTGGCAGTGCGATATTGCAAATACTGTTACATTTTTTTATGATAAATTGCTGCTATGTTCCTCATTTTTTTGGATTAAAGCATCTGCTAAATGACTAAATGTAAAGGTACTGTTCTAATGAAGACACTTTTTAGTTTGTTTCTAATTGATAAAACACTAAACAACCACTATTATTCTGAATTATCATTTAAGGAAACTCAGTACTAACCCAAAATTGATAATCCAAATTATTTTAGAGAAGGAACAATAAATAAAGTACAAAAGTAAATAAATAAATTATATTAAATGTTCGAAATATTTAAAAATATGGGGGGTGGGGTGGGGGGTTAAGTTGAGCTGCATAGTGTGCACATATGATAGAAGGGGCTTCCAGATTTTGGAAAACAATATGTTGCATCGACAAATAGAATAATTTTCTTGAGTTTAATAAAGTTTAAGGCACCCTTTATCCATCGGGAATTTGATGGTGGATGAGAGCTTTTCCAGTTAAGTAAGTATTTCGTTTAGCCAAGAGTGTGAAAAAGGCTTAAATATCAGGGAATTAGATGGGTAGTGGGTGACCTATTGGCAGGGCATCAAACAGGCCTATACTGGGTAAAGTTAAAAGAAGATATGATTGTTAGAGATTCATACTCTGAGAACCAAAACAAGGAGAGGGCAGGCCCAGAACATTAGGGTAACAGGCTGAGTGACACCTATTACAGTCAGGATTGATGCCAGGGTTTAATTGGAGCTCTTGGACCATTAGGATCTAGAGTGCAGAACTTCTGTCCAGTTCTCCTCATCTCCTCATCTATCTTTATACAGAGGTCCTGGGATTAGGTATCAAATAGAGTGTCAAAGGATGGAGTTTGGAGAAAACAAATCACACTATATAGATTTGAAATAGACTCTTTAAAACAACTCTCTACAGCAGATTTTAGGATTTCTTTTTTTTACAGAATTTAGGAAAATATTTGTGCTCAAAATCTCAAATTTGCATACAGTATATCTCAAAAAATTAAACTTGGGAATGTTAAAAGATTGTTGTTAAATGGGCAAAAGAGGCAAAGGTGCCATCAAAATACAGATCAACAACAGAAACAAGCCCATGATTCATCTATTATTGACCAGCAGAGCCAATATTCTTTTTTTTGTCACACATACATCCAGATACTTGAAACTGTGTATAACATGTTTAAACCTTTAATGTATGTTCTCCGTGTTATTAGGGACTTCCAGGAACTCTTCCTGAAGGCAGTGGAGATCTGCTGGTATGGAGATGCTTGTTTGGAGTATCTTTATATACAGATGATATTTTCGGGCTCTTAAGAAACTGAATTAGATAATAATACATAACAAAATGTTATAGCATTTATTTGACACATTCTAGATTTCAGACATTAGAGGAACTTATTTATAATTAAAGTGATGAACTATACATGTGATTATCTCTGCTTGGACCTGTGTGAACTTGATTGGAAATGCCTTCTGAGATAGATATCTCTATGAGTTGATTAAAAGTCATTGGAAATATGGCTTAGAAAAGTTTGTTCTGAGAAAAGGTCTAGTTTGTTGTTTTTAATTAAATTCATGCACTTTTAAGTGTGATTTTAGTGTCCAAAATTTACAAGGTATTTTTAGGAGCCACTGTATGTTACAATCAGATTTTCAAAGTCAAAGTGATAAGAGTTGTGTTGTAAATGTAATGTGTATGCTTTCGTAATAGCTTATCTCACAAAAACACACCAAATTCTAGTCACAGTAGCATCTGCAGCACATGAATATTGGGAGTTACTGTTGTCTTTTTAGGGAGGATAAATCTTCAGTGGTCTTGTTTTTCTTTGCATGCAGATTCATTGCATCATTTTCTTGTTTGTAGTGTCCTGCCATCTGCCCACCGGGTCCTCCCGGACCACCCGGAATGCCTGGATTCAAGGTAATTCACACAAATAACAACAAGACATAACATCTTTAGCCAATCTTTTACCATTTCTCGTCATTATGTAATAAAAGAGCAGTTATATCTAAACTAGTTGTGTGTTTTAATTTAGGGTCATACAGGTCATAAAGGCAGTAAAGGAGAGGTGGGGAAAGATGGAGAGAAGGTGAGATTTTACATCATTATACTGGATTGAAACAATATTCTGAAAATGTCCACATATTATATTGTGTTCATGAGAATGAAACTGAAGCAGAAAACATGTGTTTCAATCTCTATGTTTTCTCAACAGGGTGATCAGGGTCCACCTGGTCCACCTGGAATTCCGGGAACAGTGGGTTTACAGGTGGGATTAATTAACACCTCAACTTACCTCAGGCAAACATGTTGTAGAGAGATATACATCTAACTGGAATGATTATAAAACAGGGAAATAGGTATTTAGAAGGGCCTGTGTCACTTCTGTGATTATATTGGAGAGAATAGTTCTGATCACAAAATGCAGCACACAGCAGCGGCTTAAATATGTTAGCAGCCATGTCACCTTGTAGCTCAACTGCTGCCTACTGAAGCTAAGCAGGACTGAGCCTGGTCAGTACATGGATGGGAGACCTCCTTGGAAGAGGTATTAGGGAGTCCAGCAGGGAGTTCTCACCCTGTGGATTGTGTAGGTCCTAATGGCTCAGTATAGTTATGGGGACATTATACTGTAAAAAGGCACAATCCTTCGGATGAGATGTTAAAATGAGTTCCTGACTCTCTGTGGTCATTAAAAATCCCAATTTCCTCCCATTGTCCCTTATCAGTCATGGATTCCTAATAAACCCCATCCATTAATTGGCTCTATCACTCCACTTTCTCCTCTCCAGCAATGTGTTTTTAATGCATATTTTATTAGACAACAATAATAGATTATGTATACAACTTTTTCACATATGATATTATTTAGTGTTTTAGTGTGGTCGACCAAGTGGTCAAACTATAAAGGGATTAGAGAGAGAAACTACTCAAAGAACGAAATTCTTAATGGTGCAATATGTAAAATCATTCAGTGTGTGAACGGCTTATTATGCAACTTAAAAAATTAGCCCTTCCCGAACTTCCTGAACTTCCTAGGTTGCCTATTAAAGCCTGTAGACTAATTTTCATGCGAAGGGAGTGGGTTGATTTTGCCGGGAAAATCTACAGGATGTGACGTATATGCATGCTTCTGAGAGCCTTGCCTTAGACGGAGCTTCCACTATTCAACAGACAGTCTGCAACACTATGTAACGTTATCTTAGAGATGGAATCCAATGGAATTGGATGGGGATTGTCCAATCAAGTATTGCTTTCCTCATGAATATAAATGACTCTTTCCATGCCATCCTTTGCCATCTGTTTGGATACTTGCCCCCCACGCACTGTGACAGACTGATACGTTTTGTGTGCGTGTTGTGAGAGAGCGCTCACGGTAATGTGGATATGTGCTTATGTGATGGTCAAATCCATTTCAAAATCCATTTTCAAAAAAGTGTGAAGTGAGTGAAGTAAGCATAAAAACCGGAACAAAAAAAAAAACAAACGAATATGTATCACAATATCAGATCTGTGCATTAGGACTTGCAGTGTGAATACAGTGAAGACCTGTAATCCACGAGAACGTTTACTTGAATACTTGACACTGCTGAAAGAAAATTTAAGCACGGTTTTCTTAATTTGTTTCTGTGTTCTTATTTTATTACTGACTGTTTCCTTGTCTTGAATAATTACTTGAGAACTTTAAACAATGTTTACCCGCAAATTAGTCAGTGTGGTTAACTAAAAGTAAGTAGTTTAACTACTGCTGAGACATCTGTGTCTGTAGGCTTTAATGTTTAAATTCATCCATATAACAAATGTTTTTCTCCCTCTGGCATCTTAATTGTTTGATGCTTATTTTAAAAACGAGACTGCTCTACTTGTGCTGTATTGTAATAGAACATTGCAGGATACATAAGATTAACATTTTCTTCTTTTTATTCTCGTCATCTAAAGTAAGTCATATTTTATAAGAATATATGTATTGTCCATATTATCCATAACAACATATTTTAGTATAACGTGTCTTATACTCTGTCACATACTGTATATCACAGAGAGATATACATTAATTATCAGTCATAGGCATGTAATAATTCTACACATCTGTTATGCAACGTCTCTACAAGACAATAGAATAATTATGCAGTTGAGTTGAAGTTTACATATAACTTCAATAGCCATATAGCCAATTACAAGTTTTTCTCGATTCCTGACATTTAATCGTAGAAAGCATTCCCTCTTAGGTCAGTTAGGATCACTCCGTTATTTTAAGAATGTGAAATGTCAGGGGACTGGGTAGCTCAGCAAGTAAAGAAGCTGACTACAACACCTGGAGTCGCAAGAATCCAGGGTGGGCTGAATGACTCCAGTCAGGCTTCCTAAGCAACCAATTGGTCCGGTTGCTAGGGTGGGTAGAGTCACGTTGGGTTAACCTCCTCGTTTGTCGCTATAATGTGGTTCTCACTCCCAGCATTGCCTTTAAATTGTTTAACTTGGGTCAAACTTTGTTGGGTAGCCTTCTGCGCCGGCACTATACCCGTGGGTAGAAGACACAACGTGTGGGGGGGCAGATAGTGTGGCTTTCCCCAGGAAGAAGGAAAGCCGCGACAACAGCGTTGCTATAGTCATGTTCTCGCAGTGAGAACATGAACCATCCACAAACGCTGCCTCAGTGTGTTCTCTGCCCAGACACGTGAGGCAGCGCCCATGGCCGTCTGAAGTGGAGAGGTAACAACCGCATTAGGAATAACACAAGGATGGAAGGGCATCTTGAAAAAGATGCGTCTTTAAAAAGACATTCAACGTCCAAGTGTTATACTCTTTTAGAGAAATATACTCTTAAGTTGTATATACTCTTTTATAGTCTGCACTGGGGTGCAGATAAGAGAAAAGCCGCTTATTTGCGCCGTATCTCCAACAGCATACGCTATTGTAGACGTGAGTGGAACAGCAGTGGATTTATTCAGCTCGCTGATACGCAACTACTCGGCTCCGAAGAAAATAATCTGTCTGAACAGACGCATGCTTCCCTCCTTTTATACCCTTATGTCCGGGGGAGGTGCATGCAAATTCTGTTCGCCAATACTCATTGGCCTTTTCTCAAAGATCGAGGTAACTGAGGCTCTCAAGACACAAAGTTGACAGAAGGGGAACTTTTGATTTCCAACGATGTCAAGCAAAGAAGCACTGAGTTTAAAGTTAGGCCTTAAATACATCTACATGTATTTTACCAACCTCCAATTGACTCCAATTAGTCTATCAGTAGCTAATTTTCTAATTGGCTTGACATCATTTTCTGGAATTTTCCTGGCTGCTAAAAGGCACTTTAACTTAGTTAACTTAGAGATATAGTCAATTAAAAGTGAAACAATATGCACAAAGTATGTGTCCAAATCCAGTGGTTCTCAACCTTTTTGACCCCCAAGTTCCCACATTATTGTAGAAAATATCTGAAGGCCCCTCATGTAGGCTATTAGATATTTGTATTATAAGAAATAACTATTATAAGATATTTCCTTAAAACTTGCGATTCCAGAAATGTCAAGAACTGTATATTCTTCATAAAAAGCAAGCTGTTGAAGGGAGTTATAAAATTTGTAGCATTTTCAGTTTCAAGTTGAATTATAATAATTATATAAAAATTATCATATTATATCATATTTTAAATAATATTAAGAGATCTTGAGGCCCCCTGGAAGTGTGCTAAGGGCCCCCTAGTGGGTCCTGACCCCATGACTGAGAACCACTTTCCTAAACGAGATGCCAAAACAATAGTTTGCTAATATGAAATCTGTGGAGTGGTTAAAAAAGTAGTTTTGATGACTTCAACCTGTGTATGTTAACTTCTGACTTCAATTGTAGATATTTTCAGTCTCTTACTTTTAAATCTTGGACAGTACAACAAGGACAAATACAAATATGCATAGTACATTTTTATTTCTAAAACAATGTTAAGATTTTAATCCTAAATTAAAGGAAATCAGGAAGAGCACTCTGTATGTTCTCGAAACAGAATCAGACAAATAATAATGAAAACAATATGTACATAAAATAATAGTCATCATCCATACAAAACCAATGTATTTAAAATACTCAGTAGTAATAAATGTCACATTCTTTAGAAGAGTAAATTCTCTGATGTTCAAAAGTTGTTTGTATGCTATACTTAACTGTTTATTAAAACAATTGTTTAAGGAAATGTAATCATTATTGCACTCTCTCACTCTTTATTTACACATAACGATACATATTCTACATGTTGAATAAAAAGATTGCATTAAAAACATGCAGAATGTCATGTCTCCGAACATTTGACGCATTAGCTTTAAAACATCTTCTATGACACGAACATCCATTTCATGTTAATATCAAACCCACTATTGTTCTGTTCCTTGATTGCACAACTTCTGTTAGCTTTTAGAACAAAACGCTGGAAGTTTATGTGACAACCTGAAACTGTTAGGAAGAAAACAATGTGGTCTGCACTGTTGAAAAGACCAGCATCTGTTGTGTTAGGTAGTGGTCATCAGTTTGTGAATGAATCATACTTTTGCACCAGTTCTTTTTCAGTGAACTGGTTGAACCAGTCCACAAAATTGGACTGAATCAGTGGGAATAGATTGTGTCTTGAGTCAACACTCAATCCACAAGGAACTCAATAAGTAAACCTGTCTTTTAGATGTGCCAAACACATAAAACATGAAAAAACTTTTCAGATGATAAAAACATTTGACTATTGTTAATTGTGCATGCAAATTATATTTAGGTTCTGACTTTTAAGTTGCTATGAGGTGGATGAGCTGATTATTATGGTTATATGCATTAGACACAGAACATCACAGCATGTGTGCATCACTGTCTGTATTGGGCACTTTAGGTGCACAATGTAGGAAAATGATTCATTATGTGCCAGTCTTTTTCGATGTGCAGGATCACTAAATGAAACACTGATGACAATAAGCACCATACTTAATATAAATAGAAAAAGTAACTATTTGAATGTGGTTGGCATTTATAGCATGATGTTGGCAAGTTTTTACATTAAAAGCTGAATGACATAAAAGGCATATCATGACATAAAATAACTTGTGAATTGCATTTTTTGAATCAAAAGAACCTTTTCACGGAAAAGAATTGGACTTTCCATCACTAGTGTTTTGTATGTGGTCTCCAGCATAAAATGCTTGGTTCCCCACCAAGCTTGACTAGTTTAACCAGCTAGACTTCCTTAGTCAACTAGTTTTACCAGAAAGACCATGCTGTTCCATCAGCTAGCATTGAGCAATATATACACTAGTTTAATTAACATTTATGCATTTGTCAGATGCTTTTATCCAAAGTGACTTACAGAGCCCTTATTACAGGGACAATCCCCCCTGAGCAACCTGGATTTAAGTGACTTGCTCAAGGACACAATGGTGGTGGCTGTGGGGATCGAACCGAAAACATTCTGCTTAACAGTTTAGTGCTTTAGCCCACTACACCACCACCACTCCAGTTTCAACAAGCATGTCAAGTTCATTGTGGTATAAGCTGCTCTTTTCTGAAGGGTGATTATGGAATGTGCAGGCAAAATCCCATACTGAATTCTGACAATTGCATTTCATTGCTCTGACGAACAGGCAGAAATTCCATAATCCATATCACCATAAAATAACAGAGACTTCCTCAAGAAGACTTAAAGTTGTAATTACTGGATTAAAGGATTATGCACAAAGTGGGGGTTAATATACATAAGAAATACAAGACAAAATTATTTCTAATCATTGTGGGGGGTGCAACATGTACAAATGTTTATTGATTTATGCTTTTGCTCTGTCATTCACTCCATGACTTCAGGGTTCTCGGGGTCTGAGAGGTCTTCAGGGTCCAGTGGGTGCAGTAGGAGATAGAGTAAGACCCCCATGGCACTGTACACCAGTGACTTGACCTCACATTAAACTAACAAACTATATATCACAAGTCAATACAAAACTGTGCATCTTGAGTCATCCCTTGATAAATCACATCTTCATTGTTTAGGGATTTCCTGGTTTCAGAGGAAAACCTGGAACTGCTGGAGTCATTGGGAAAACAGTGAGTGTCCCAATTCTTTTTTAAATCTTATGTTGTTCACATTACTATCAAGAATGTGTGATAGTGCTGCATACAAGGACAGATCAGGATCAGGCCCACTGTCAGGAGCCTTGAGCTGGGAGGCCTGCTACGGCCTGACACCCATCAACAAGCCCCTGAAGATGTAAAATTGTTAGATAAACAGCACTTAAATGTAAAATGCTCCAACAATGCCATCTGCACACCTTTTTGCAGTTTTGATGTCATATCCTAGTCATAGCACATTGTTGTAATTGCTATGCATGATAGCACGATAATCTGCACTGGCTGCACAATTTTAGTTATACTAAGGAACATTCAACAATATCATTTTGTGTTTGTCTTATCAATAGTGAATCACATCAATAAAAATGTGATGTGTGTATCTGTGTTTTGAATCTTCCAGGGTGATGCTGGTGAAAAAGGTCCTCAAGGATTTAAAGGCCCAAAAGGAGAGATTGTAAGTCAAGTACAAACAATTTCAATTAGAGCAGTTTCCTCATTATAATGCTGTCTATTTTATTGTAGATCAAATTTAACATGAGTGATTTCATACTTTCAATGCCGTCCTCTCAATAGGGCAAAATAGGCCCTAAGGGAGTACCTGGAGGTGTAGGACCCAAAGGCGAACCTGTGAGGAAATGTTTTTTGTTAGCGTATCAAATCACATCTGTATTGATGACCATGCCATTTTCCCATAAAAACGGTCCGTGTGGAATTGCAGGGCATGCCTGGCAGAGATGGGAAGGATGGAACTCAAGGACTGGATGGTGAAAAGGTGTGTAGAAGCATGTTTAGGTTGTGTTTCTCCATGTTGACAGTGTAAAACTGATGGATTGTTTGTTTTTGGATGCGGATGTAGGGTGATGCTGGTAGACCTGGAGTACCTGGTGAGAAAGGACCTAATGGTCTGCCTGTACGTATAAACAATTACATTGAGATTTTAATATTTAAACTCTGTGATTAGCTCGTTGACTAAAAAATATTAAATATTGCAAAAAGCTGCTGGATGTGCTTGTTGCAATTGTTTCAGATGTTTTACCATTCGAACTTCATTAGTTGCTTGACCAGTTGTCTTGTATCATTTTACCACTCACACTCGTGTTTTCTGTGTGCAATTCAGGGTTTGCAAGGAAAAGCTGGTGCAATAGGAGCAAAGGGAGGAGTTGTAAGTACACCTATCCATTGCAGTTTACCTGCTAACAAGGACATTCATGGATTCAATATCATGTATATTTAGGAACTTTAAGAATCTTTTAGGACAAAAACAAGAACATCATCTTGTGTCACTTTAATCTTCATCAATGGACAGATGAGTGGAAAACTTGTTGATGAAAGATTCATAATATATATTATGAACAATGGATCTGTATCTGTTTAAATCATCAGGATTTATTTACAGATCATCTGAAGAGATTTGTTTGTATGCTGGGAGTCAGCACAAGAGAGAGTTACAGTACCCAAGACAAAAACAACAGGATCTGATTAGCATCTTTGGAATAAATTGACATGAGGGATCAGTCACATTTGATTTTGGTTGAGTTTGTCTAAAATATATAATATCATCTATTATGGTGTATCTTTCTGCATTCAGGGCAATGCGGGAGAGATGGGAGAAGCTGGGCCATCTGGAGAGCCAGGTATCCCTGTATGTATCTGACTTATGACACGACATGCCCTTACAATTAAATAAGAAACTAACTAGAAATGACTGAGAGATGCATAATGAACACAACAAAAACAAGACAGAGTTATGTAGAGTAAGCTCATTGAAATGTCAGGTAATGTTAGTATAGTGCTGTATTACTGATGTACTACAGTATATATACAACTTATGTGTACTGAACATGACTCCCCCACAGGGTGAGATTGGCATCCCTGGCGAGAGAGGTGAGGCTGGACCCAGAGGAGTGGCTGTAAGTAACATAAATATTGTAGGCAAATGTCACTGGCTGAATGTTAATATTCATGAAAAAGACAGATTCACTATTTTTGTGGACACAAAGCCACTGGTTGAAATGCACTGTGTTCTTTCAGCACCATCTTCAATATGAACATCTCACAGTTTTCATGTAATTGTATTGTAGAACTTATTCTGCTCATTTTGAGGTGATGTCTGCTACACTATACCTTCCTGATGATTATGTAAAAAAAGCCAAATTTACTGTATTCAGGAGCAAAATGTTGTCGTGTGACGTTTTAGGAAAGCTTTACACTCAAAATAATATTTAAGCCTATTTTTGTTATTATTTATGTTTCAATTTCATAACACAATTCCATGTAATTGTATTGAGTGATCTTTAACTAAATTAAATTAATACAAATTTTAAAGTGAATGTTTTTTAATTCATTTAATTGAATAAAAAATTACTATGATTAGACTTAATTAGATGTCATTTTATTCTGAAATTGAAATGTGTAAATCTTAAAAATAGGCTAAAATATTAGTTTGAGCGTAGACTTTGCTAAGCTTACAGGATGTGCTCAATCAAGCTTCCCAAGCTACAAGCTAGTCCTAACTAGGCCCAGACGGAATCTGCTTCTGCAGAACTCAACGTCTGTCATTCACAAAAGCTCTATACATTCTCTACCCCTTGTTTATTAAATATTTTGCCTAATTTGATAATGCTTTCAGTTACCCATAAGAGCGTAGTACTCTGTTTAAGTCCCTTCTGCAGATTATACCTGCAAAACCGCGCAGATATTGTGAAAAAGGTAGTGAAATTGCTCTTTTCAAAAGGCTGTAAGATACACTACACATAAGTAACAAAAAGTGGCTAACTACATGAAAGCTATTTAATAAGAAAATATTTATATATCTATTATCTCCTAATATATATATAGGGTGACATGAAATTAAACTTATATATTTATACTAAATAAAATCTAATAAACTTATTTGTTAAACTTATAATAAACCTTATTTTATTTAACTAAGTCGTAAATATGGTGATAAACAGCAGCAAAAAACAATTAAGGGAAAGTGAATCGGTGAAACATATACGTGAACAAGATAATTATTATGTGAACTAGTAAATTTACCTGAACTGTCTGTAAGAGCCGACTCACTCAAATGAATCATGTCCCAACATGAACCGGTTTATTTACCAGAATGAATTATTTTAGAGAGTCGGTTCTTTCTGCCATTTTCCCAGTGCTACATGAGAGTGGACGGTTTTGGTGAGTGTGTTTGATTACTTCTTCGAATCTATTGCTGCATTCACAATATAATGTGATAAATGAAGCGTTTTGTGACGCTGTAGCACTACTCCCTGGAAAAACGAAGCTCGTTACTGGAAAAGCTACACTACTGTGATGTCACACTACTGAAAAATGTAGTTATGGTTGTAGTATTTCTACGCTGGATGTAATATGTGTGTGTTTTAGGGGGGCATTGGACTACCAGGAAACATTGGACCACAAGGTGTTAAAGGATTCCAGGTCAGTTGGACATGAAAATATTTGAACATTGTCTGGGAGCAAGTGTTATTGTAAAAGAACTCTAATAATCAGAAGTGACTGCGGTGTCAAGAGTTATTTCATATCTTTGCACTATTCCACATCTGCATAAGCTGATCATTTATTATGAATGTGATATTCAGTGTGTTTAGATTAAAATCCCTTTTATCCAATTACTTGTTTTCTTAATATATTTATTTCATTTTTTCATCCAGGGCATTAAAGGTGCTCTTGGTGACACAGGTCTGCCCGGCCCGACAGGAATCAGAGGCGGGTTTGGTGAAAGGGTGAGTGATGTGATGTCAGTATGAAAATATTATAGAACATTCCTGGATTTTAACTTGCATGACAACAATAAAACAATGTGTGTTATAACTGATTTACCAAAAGTGAAGAAAAAAAACCTCAAAAATTGCATGAAACACACATACACAAACTGTTTAAATAATTATGTTTGCTTTACAAAGGCAACACACTGTGATTGTACACACTTATTTCAAGATCCCTAACTGAGACCAAGCCAAGAGCTTTTAAGCTGCATCCAACAAATTAAACTCAAAATCAAAACTCCCAAAGATCCTTTATAACATTCCTCCTAAAGCCTATAAATATCATAAAATGATCTGTATATCTCTTTATTTCTTAACACTATACATCTTATTGTATTGAACCTTCATAAGGGCTATATAACCTTTAGAAGCTGTCTTCAACTTTCAGAAAAGGTTTTGTTTAGACAACATCAAAGTTTGTCTGGCTGAACCCTCCTTTTTAATTGATTCCTAATAATCTCTAAACACACAGACAAACATACATTAATACAGAGACAGTAACACATTCACACATATTGTTTAGTTATTTAATCACAGACTATTCCCATGCATCAACACAGCTCATATATTTCAGTAAGAATCTAAAAATCTTGCAGACTTCCCTACAAAGTATGGTGCTGTTCAGAGCTCAGGACGCAGAACAAAGACCATCTATATTCTGCTGCCAAAGGCCTTCACACACACACACACACACTACATACCTACCCAGTGCACCTACCGTGGCACACACTTTCATTTGTCATTTATTTTTAAATCACGTCTCTCTCTCTCAGGGTCCAGTTGGAGCTGGTGGACCAAAAGGAGATATGGTAAGAATGATCATTTTAAACTCTTTTACATATTACAAGTGTTGTATCTGTTTAAACAATGCTTATATGTGTGTTCTAGGGAGTTGCTGGAAGTGATGGTTTGCCAGGAGAGAACGGAGAACCTGTATGTAATTCAAATAATCAACTGAACCCTGTATGTAATTCAGTTCAGTCAACTGAAAATATCCAGGGCTGACACTGTTTCCTTGTATTTCAGGGTCCGTATGGTCCGGTTGGGCAGAAAGGAGAGGTGAGATCTATTTTATAAATAGCAAACCTCTTTCCCTTTCTCTTAATAACACATCCTGCATCAGGACTACATTTGATCTAGTGCACTAACTGTGACATTTCAGTTTAATTGAATTAATGATGCTAATCGATGGCTTCTTAAACTCATTTTAAGACTTTCCGGTAAGGCTCAGGAGACATAGTTCAACTCCCACAGCTGTGAGAGTCACACGATGTGGTTTATACATTCTATTTAAGTGATATCGTACAACTGAAATGCATGTTTGAAAACATCTTATTATTGCATTTGGCAGAAATTTGAAAGTAGCTCAGATATATTTCCATTGTGATTCCTCTCATGTTTTAAAAGAGATGTTTTAGATTCACATCTAATTCATAGAGTTGTACTGACTGACGAACACAGACTACATAATTTAAAACAAATGAAGGTATGTGATTAAATAAACTTGCTATCTGATGACTATAAATTCCTGTTTTTCTATGTTATAGTCTGGTAAACATGGTGAACTGGGACCTAAAGGAGTTGTAGGACCACAGGGAGAGATCGGAGGAAGAGGAACACCTGGAAAACCAGGACCAATGGGATTTCAGGGAGAACAAGGTTTCCCAGGGGTTGCTGGAAAGACTGGTGTTCCTGTGAGTAACTGCCTAATGTATACTTAAGCTGTTTCTACTGCACTACACCAGGTGTTTTCAACCTATCAGGACATACACCACACTCATATGAACCAGTCATTCTCATTCAGGTCAGTTTGGCTCATAAAGAACTCTGTTGGGGAACTCTCTCAGAATGAATTGCGGCTGGTAGAAGTTCTGTGGATTTGCATGCATCGTCTGCACTGGTTTTGCATGGCCACAAAATCTGTGCTGAATGCAGTTTGCTCACAAAATTCCATATTTAAGGGTTGATTCTGAGAACCATGTTGTCTTCTAGATAGAACTGATTCATCTAATACAGTAATCCAGTATGTTGGTCATTTCTCAGCTTGAACAGAAAGAGCTGAGTACCAGCAAAATAAACTGCTGTTAATGGGTTATTTACCTCACTCAAACATGCTATTTATACATGAGGTTAATCAATATATCTTCAACATATATGTAATATTACAATTTACAATGAACAGGTGAACTTGAACCAAGTTGTTTGTGTAAGAATGTGTAACTTGTGTTGTGAATACACTGTAAATATGCTACAAACAATGTAAAACACATGTCTCTAAAGCAAGAAGAATTCAGAATACAGGAAGTTCTAAAAGGTAGCTGTAAAGTTATTAATGGAAAGGAGGAGGCGAGAACCGACTTGACAATATAAATAATAAGGGATTTAAACAAAAAGACAAACACACAAATGTGTCGGGTAGCTGCCCTTAAATCTCTCTCTCTGTCCCACTGCAACTTTCAGTCGGCCTTTATCCCTCTCTGATGCTTGATTAGCCTGATTAGGGGCCGGGTGTTTAGCATCAGCTCCTGACTGGTCTTATTTTGTGACCATTTTTCCTGTTTGTAAGAGGTTGCACTGGTGTGACTACAAAGGAAGGCCATAGGCCAACTCTTTCTGATGTGCTGTCGTTTTCTGTTGGGTATAAGGAATATGAAATAGAGCTATGCGCTACCCAGATGAATTGTCAGCACGGCTCAAGGACAGTGCTGTACATATTATTTGTTGAAATCCTCTTTTCAGGGTTTCGGGGGAGGAATAGGAATCTATTGCAGACAGGAACAGGTCAAAATAAGGTTTATTACAAAAATAAAGTCCAAACAGGTCAATAATCAGAAAATATAAAAATCCAAACTGAAATACTGAAAGGGCAGGAAAACCCCCCCCAAAAAAACAGGCAAATACAAGACCAAACACAGACCTAAAGGATAATCCACAAAATCTCAAAACCGAAAGGGAAAATCCACATGATTATTGACACAAACACAATATGGAATTGATGATGAGGGTGTGGGGGTCCAGAAACGAGACCGAGCATATGGTGACAAGAAATAAACAAAAGCTAGACAGGAAACAAAAACAGAAAACAGGTGACAGGGTCCAAACACTAAATAAAAACTTATCATAGTGACCATAGTGTCAGGAACCTTACACCTCTATGAAAACCCCAGATGTGTCTTTTAAATCTGAAAATATATTATACATTATCATCAACTCAAATGTTTTTTCCTTTTGCTAAAATTATATTACATTTTTGTCAGAGTAAAACTGACAGAAATAAATGTATATGACATGATGAAATATTGACAAAAGGACATTTTCGTTGAAATACTGACTCAAACAAAACTGACTCAAACTGCTTTAAATTTACATAGAAAAATGTTGTGTTTCCACATAAAGGAATTACATTAATTGAAATATTCAAAACGCAGCACCTGCTTATATTAGATTGAGGGTGGGTTAGTGCAGAAATATCACAAACAGTGCCACAAATTCTTTGCAAATTTGCCCATATTCTTCAATGAATCATTATTCAGTGACTCACTAGTTACACATTACACAATTGTTTTTGCCACCTACTAGCATAAAGATGTGCAGAAATAATTACTGAATGCATCATTGAATAAAATCACTGTGTTGAATGGATTCAAAAGTCTTGACTCAGTGGAATGAATCAAAATGCCTGAAGCCATGTTCAACATCTTATGAAAAACAGAACCAGAAGAGAGAAAGCTGTTAAGAGGACAAGCTCTCAGATAATGCCATGGTTTTGAAATGAAATGTTGGCCACATAGTGTGTCACTTGACACAAGTTCAGAATAAATGATTGGTTTGTTTTATAATTGATGATTTGTGATTGTGTCTCAGGGCAAACTGGCCAGTGAGCAGCAGATCAGAGAACTGTGTGGATCAATGATAGATGGTAGGGCTCTTGTTTACCCTCAAATCTACCACATCTTATAGAAAACTGTGTGATAGTGTCAAATTACTGGCTGATGTTCATCTCAGATCAGATCGCTCAGTTAGCTGCTAACCTCAGAAGACCTCTGGCTCCTGGTGCCGTGGGACGCCCGGGACCACCAGGACCTTCAGGGAATCCCGGAGAGGTGGGATCTATCGGTCACCCTGGAGCGCGTGGACCACCAGGCTATAGAGGACTGCCAGGAGATCTTGGTGACCCTGGTCCTAGAGGTGAGAGACAGATATTTAAATGTCTTTCTAGTGTCCATTTGAATGAAAATGTAAAAAAAGTATATTCGTATACTCTTTTATTATATATTTAAGTATATTTGAACTTAGCAACAATCTGTAGCACATTGAGTTTTACTCTAATGTGTTAATGCAGTAAGTAAACTTGTTTAAATGAATAATTCATCCCAAAAAATTAAAATTCTCTCATCATTTACTCACCCTCATGCCAACCCAGATGTGTATGACTTTCTTTCTTCTGCAGAACACAAATTAAGATTTTTAGAAGAATATTTCAGCTCTGTTTGTCCATACAATGCAAGTGAATGGTGACCAAAACTTTGAAGCTCAAAAAATCACATAAAGGCAGCATAAATGTAATCCATCAAACTCCAGTGGTTTAATCCATGTCTTCTGAAGAGATAAAAATGGATCATGATTTCAAGCTTGATTACACTTACTAGTGCTATGTAGTGCTCTTCACATGTGTCAAGCACTAGGAAGAGTTATCGAGCTATAAATCATGATTGAGCCTAGACACTGCAATGGCAAGATGTACAGTGAAAAGGGAGGTATATTTTGGTCTGTTCTCACACAAAACTGATGGATTTAACAACTGGAGTCATATGGATAACTTTTATGCTGCCTTTATGTGCTTTTTGGAGCTTCAGAGTTTTTGGGAACCACTCACTTGCATTGTATGGAGGTTTTGGGAATTTCTTTTCCGATCAGTTGTCAGAGGATTCATAAAGAATTGTATGTTTCTAAAGCTCTACATAAGTAAAAGTGTTTACATTTAAACTGTGAATATTATTTATTCATTTACTTAAATGCTGTTGATATTATATGTTTAAGTGTCAATCCAAATGTACAAAATTGTAAATGTAAACTACATACAAATATCTACGCTAGCATTTAGAAATGTATTCCAGGGTAATTTTTAACCCTAGGTTATTTAGTCCCACCTGTGTGTGTGGGCATTTTTATATTACCTGCTATAATGCTTAACTAGAATTAAAAGGGGCCTTTGCCCAGGCTCAAAAAAGACCCTAACCAAGGGTTAAGCATTTCATGATATGTTTATTCATTAGTTTCTATGTTGTGATAAGTCATCTTGCACAGGTTAAACCTGATAACCATGACAAACCAGAGACAAAGTCCAGAGCTAAACCACACAACTACCAGCATCTCAGTTACAAGAATAGGCCTACTTCTCTTCTCTGAAGGGCACTTTTGCAGACGTAGCTTCTGATCATTCATGGCTGTTATAATGGCTAATGTTTAATATAAAATCCTTTTAAACTCCTTAACTTGGAACAATCTGCATCAGTTGAACATTTAAAAACAATGTTTGACATATCGATCTGCCTTTGCTCATTTATGTGTTTCATGTCAGAGAAAGACATTTCCTCAGCACAGCACATGCCTTGAATTTATTTTTTCAAAAAACATTTTCTTGAGACGTTTTACACTTTAAGGACTACATAAATGAAGACCAGTTTGGTATCATGACTGTAAGGACACATATTCAATGCACCCAGGAACCATTTAACATCATTAGGTTAATTTACACTGACATTGTAAATTCGCTTTCCTGATTTAAAAGAAAACTAAGAATTTTCATGTCTCATCTCAATCCTGTAGGTGATGTTGGTGAGCAAGGTGATAAGGGACCTGTCGGTAAAGCCATTGAAGGGCCCATTGGAGACCAGGGTGACCAGGGTACGTACAGCCCCATAATACATTTTATTACAGTTTTTTTCAATCACTAACAAGCGCTTACCCATACTTCAGATACTTTTTCTAAACTCTTAACACAGACTCACACCTACAAAACACAATTGGCCAAATGGATAATTTTCTTCTCAAAAACACATTTTGTTAAATATATAGTAACTCTTCATTTCAAAATAGAACACATCTTTCTCTGCACACACTAACTTTACCAAAACACTGGAAATCTGACTCAAAATGAAATTATTCTGTCAAAGAATAACACTTGTTGACATTACAAAAACTGCATAGACTTTTGTGTTTCAGTTTTACAGGTATTTGCATGCAAAACATGGAATCCACCGTTTTTACACTAAATTTCTTGGTTGGGAACTGTATGTCCACATGTACAGTAATGTTCACATTCAAAAGCATTCCAGTAAAAAGCAAATTCGTTTTTTTTCCCCTTTACTGTTTACTACAGGAGGTACAGTAGAAACACAGTATGATAGAACAGAAAACGTTTTACAGTATTGCTTACAGTGAACAAAATATCCATGAAACACACAAGAGCATTCTGAACAAAAAAACAACAGCATAAAGCCCAGATAAAAAGAGGGGGAACTAAAAAAAGCACAAAATTACTGCATCTCTCACTGCTCCTGCATCTCTCACTGCTCCTGCACCTCTCACTGCTCGTGCACCTCTCACTGCTCCTCTATCTTTCACTGCTCCTGCACCTCTCACTGCATCTCTCACTGCTCCTTTCACTGCTCCTGCTCCTCTCACTGCTCCTGCACCTCTCACTGCATCTCTCACTGCTCCTGCACCTCTCACTGTATCTCTCACTGCTCCTGCACCTCTCACTGCTCCTGCATCTCTCACTGCTCCTGCACCTCTCACTGCTCCTGCACCTCTCACTGCTCCTGCATCTCTCACTGCTCCTGCACCTCTCACTGCTCCTGCACCTCACTGCTCCTGCACCTCTCACTGCTCCTGCACCTCTCACTGCTCTTGCACCTCTCACTGCTCCTCTCACTGCATCTCTCACTGTACTGCACCTCTCACTGCTCCTGCACCTCTCACTGCATCTCTCACTGTACTGCACCTCTCACTGCTCCTGCACCTCTCACTGCTCCTCTCACTCCATCGCTCACTGCATCTCTCACTGCTCCTGCTCCTCTCACTGCTCCTGGACCTCTCACTGCATCTCTCACTGCTCCTGCTCCTCTCACTGCTCCTGCACCTCTCACTGCTCCTGCACCTCTCACTGCTCCTGCACCTCTCACTGCTCCTCTCACTGCATCTCTCACTGTACTGCACCTCTCACTGCTCCTGCACCTCTCACTGCTCCTCTCACTCCATCGCTCACTGCATCTCTCACTGCTCCTGCTCCTCTCACTGCTCCTGGACCTCTCACTGCATCTCTCACTGCTCCTGCACCTCCCACTCCATCTCTCACTGGGCCTGCTCTTCTCCCTGGGCCCCTTGCTCTTACTCTTCCAGACATTACAGTGTTTGTCTTTTTCTGTTTACAAAAACATCACTCCTCAAAGTTCTCCTTTTACTGTATAAGTGTCAATGTAATAGAAAAAAATAACCCCTGCCACTGAGTCTAAGCCAGACTGGAATCAGCTGTGGTTGGCCCAATTTACCCAACATAAATCAGCTGTGTGTCAATTATTCAATTGTTTGTTTATTATCAGCTGAGATATATGGTTTTTGAACTGATATCATTGCAGAAGCAGAGGTTTTTACACTGTATCTAAGGTTTGGAATATTGTTTTTGCTATTGTGGGATTGTGTGTGTTAACATTTGTAAATACTACAAAAACAATCCATAATTTTGTTGGGAGGTATAGCTTGTCTGTTAAGAAAATGTAAGCATTGTGGAAATGTGTTCACTGACTTTATATTGTGTGAAAACGACATGAAATGTGTGAATAGTATGGCCACAAAAGACCGATGCTGTGCTAATTGTGTTTAGAGTTTTGAAAATGTGAAAACTGGTTGGACAAACGCTTGTTAGCGACTGAAAAAAACTGCAAACTGCTAGCTATACCAAGTTCACAAACTTGTCTAGTTAGATAATTGCAGAGACAAATCCTCCAAACATTCATGACTTATAGATTTAGGGTAGACCACAAATAATCTAGTTTTATATCATCGTACTCTCTGCTCGACAGGTTTGCCAGGAGTGCATGGCATCGTCAAAAATGGGCGTGATGGAGCACCTGGAGACCCAGGAGAATCAGGAGAAGCTGGAAGAACAGGGCGAACAGGACACCAGGGTTCACCTGGAATCTGTGACACTTCAGCGTGTCAGGGTCCAGTCATTCATGGGAAATCCACCAACCCAAAGAACCATTAACCAACCTGTCCACACCATCAGGAGAGACATGAGAATTAAAGATGGGAGGGGGGAGGGGAGGAACAGAATTCCTTTTCATAAATGTTTTTGAGAGGGAAAATGGAACTGCAAAAACAAATGTCAGCGTTTTCAGAGCTGAACAAATGTTAACTTGTTATGTAGATGTTAAATGTAACTTCAATCAGCATAACTCAAGAACATCTTCTGGCTTGAAGCAGCAGCATGTGTAGATACAACCAAAGACTAAATACTTCACTGAGTGACACGGTGGAAACTATTTGATGTAAAAAAAAAAAAAAAAAAATCTGATTTCTTATAGCAGCTCAAATTAAAGTCACTTTGTACAGCACCAGTTAAAAGTGTAATAACCCTCTAATGAAGCATGAATTTTGGGCAGAGGCAACAACAGTCAAATCTGGGGAACTGTTTCAGATATCAAAAACAGACGTGTAGAAATATTTGATGTATTCCAGCAAGATTTTTAAACATTTGTATTTTTATTCAAATTCATTTTTTTGTCATTTTATTCCAAGTTACTTTCTTAAATGTTTAGTGTCCAAAATCACCCTTTGAAGAATAAAAAACAAAACGCATCTATTTGGATGCTTCAAACACTTTTACTGTAAGAAACTGAATTGGCCATCTGTGGACTTTAACTCCCAATAGAAACTAGTGCTGTAACTATTAAATCTACATTATTTTAAATACTATTTATTATTTCCGAGTTACTGTTGTGTGCACAGTGAATGTCTACAGCGCGGTATTGTAAGAAATACTAAATAAAGCCACTTTTCAGTGAATCGGTTCTTTTAGAGCTCAAATCTCTTAACCCTTCAAATATACAGCAATAAATAATACTTTATTTCAACCACAAATATTTATAGTACAAAATAAGACAACAAATGGCTATGTGTCAGAACATTCCTTGCTTCATTTTCTGAATAAATATTTTCCTAGATTTTTTGTTTGAATGTGAATTTTGACAAGTTGGCATAAACATGCCAACCATTAATAATAAAAAACATTTTCATAAAATATTGTAAAATGTATACAGTAAATACTGAAAGTAAACAAGGATCATACAATAACAAATATGCAACAGTGGGCTTCATTTATTAAAAATGAGCAGAACGAATTTCAGAAAAATTTTCTGTGTGAATCGTTTGTAAAAAAATGTATTGTTCGTAAAAAGTTCTTAAATTGTACTGAAATAAATGTGACATAAGAAGTTTTCTGAAAAATGTAAACAGAAATTTGTTCTGTTCATGTTTTTATAAATGAGGCCTGTTAATAAGAATAAAAATGGAATAACATTACTCTCAAATCTGTTACTTGTGCAAAGAACAGTGCTTTGGTAAACACTACATAATCTGTAGTGTAGAGTGCTACATGAGTTTAAATTTTAAAAGGGAACTCTTTTCTCTGAGCATCAACACAGCAGAAAGAGAAAGTCAGTTATGTGAGGAAGAGTTGTAAGATTGTGCAGCGTCTTTAGAGAGTTCTGGTTGGTGAACCACTGAAGCACAGCTGGGCTTCAGCCGCAGTCCAGTCTTACCACAGAATGTGCTCTGGAAATCCTACAACAAAAACATTTATGTGCTTACATGCTTAAGAATATTTTGATATTAATCAAAAATTAATAAGTCATATTCCAATTCTGAAAGAATCATGTAAATGACTGAACCGGTTTGCAATATTGTAACTTTTTCTATATTTAAATATTTCCTCCTATCCTAGGTTAAAATACAAAAACAACTATAAAAGCCTCAATATTCTTCTAGCAGTTACAGAACAAATGGGTGAGACATAATTTCAAACAAAGTCTGGCCAAACTGAAGGCGTTTTAGTCCCGGGATAGACTTGGTGATCTGATCACAATTGCTCAGCATTAAATACAGTGAGATATGCCTCTAATCATCATTCTTTTTTCTGTATTCTGCTCACTTACACCTGCCAGGCACCTATTTATACACCAATCTTGTAGTATCAGTGTTAGGGTTGCACAATTAATTGAGCTGTCACAATTATATAATCGTGGAAAATTATAGCATTCCATTTAGGTGTACTCCCATTGCACCAAAATTGTCTATTTACAACATATTTTTTGGGTCGTTGTATGCATGCATGCAGAGGCAAATCTGACACGTTTAAATTAGTTTAAAGACATATAAGTAATGCTCACTATCTAAATTATACTGTGAACAATTGATTCTACATTTTAAAAATGCTTTTTGTTTTGCATGCAATTAAAATATTAAAGCAATTCAGGAACTTAATTCTCAAGTTTTGATGAATTGCCAACATAAAGAATATGGCATGCAACTGCCCCCACACAAAATAAGTATTTTACTGTAAATACTATTAATAAAAGTTAATAATCACAATTATAATATCAAACGAAATAATCAACCAATTATGATTTTTGTCATAATCATGCAGCCCTAATCAGTGTCATCAACAGATGGTAACTGGTGCATATTATGGCATGTTAGCACATTAGTGCCATAAATGCAAAATGTAAACATGACAAATGACACATTATACACTACATATACTGTATATTAGGGCTGCACGATTTGGGGAAAATGTCATATTGCAATTATTGAGGCTAATATTGCGATATGCGATTGTGATATAATAAACAAATGGTAACATGAGTCAACTTGCTTGGTTATCAAGGAAAATGCACAAATAAATTACTGTTAATGCTGAAATGTGTATTTCTCAACTCAAACATAAAAACTAGCAACAACAATAACTATAAATGCAGTGTTTTCAAATTAAAATAATATTTTTACAAAATTAAATAATAACATCTTTGCATTACTGCAAACTTGTTATTTTCTCAATATTACACCTAAATAAAATAGAACAATAAATAAGAACATACACATTTTCATGAAAATAAGATTGTCCAAACAAACAGGGACATTGAATCAGGATGTAACATGTACTTTCTATAAACTCTTTGGAAAGGAAACTGGATATAAAAGTGTGGTTCACTCGAACCACTAAAACTGTTGTGTTTTTTTTTTTTTAAATGACCAACTGGTATTTCCAAATCCTCTTTCTAAAAAGTTCTACTTATCGCTGGTACCTCTTGTCCAGTGCGTGGATCATTTTCTGAAATCCCACTTTGCTAACGGTGCATCACGTCTCTATATCTTCGTGAAGACTTGTCATATGGCGTGACACTCGCAAACACATCTGTAATTGTGCTTTGTTTGGCTTACTGGGCTTTTTAATGTAGTTTTAGTCAATGAAAACCGTTGACATTTTAGTAACATTTAGTCATATTGATATTTTAGCCACTGAACACTGTAAACATTTTAGCCATAAGAGTATTATTGATAAGCATTTGTCAATCTTGTGTATACAAAACCTATATATATATATATATATATATATATATATATATATATATATATACACACACACATTTTATTGTTGTCATTTTAGTGTTATTTTTCACATAAGACTGATCTTATCATGATGATCTCATCAATGATGCTACAAGTTGCGGGGGTGAGAGACGAGCATCTCCGTGTTAGAGTGCGCATCACCTGGCAGAACTTTATATCTCTCCCGGTCTCGACTCCCGCTCAGATTGTGTCTGTTCCGCGACTGGTTGAAGCGGCTCTGACAGTTTTGGAGTTTGTTTATTTACCTGGCATGCTCCCATATTATATGAACTTGAATTAAGGATGAAATAAAGATATATCGCCAAGCAGTGATCTGTGTTATTTTTTCTGGCCACAGTTCAGTGTCGGTCTGCTCAGCATCTATCTCCACGCTGAACACTGGAAACTGACATGACCACACGTGCCACTCCCTAAACTGAGACTGACTGGTCATCTTTATTAGCAGTGTAGAAAATTGGCAAACAGCTCTCAGAGAGAATGGGCGGTCACGTCCACACATGCACTTATTTATTTAATATAATCGCAGCATTTTGCCGTCATATAATCGCACAGGCTGACATCACGATTGCGATATGATTTATCATGCAGCACTACTGTATTACTTTAAATCATCATAAAGTAGTTCATACAGCTTCTTTTATTGATTTTGTGTGAATTGTACTCGTAGAATGAGGCATAAAGTCATTGATAACACATTTTAATATCACATTAATTAAGGTTTGACAAGGAGTATTGTGGGTCCTCATATTTAAATGTTCCTCTAAACGCCTTCCCCAGCTGTGTGGCTGGTGTCTGAATGTCGAGCATACTGTTGCTCGAGTTTTTCCTTTGACCTGCTTTCCAGTTCAGAGTGAAAAATAAATTCGTCGTGAGAGCCTTAAAGTAAGCCATTCTTAGGTTAATTTTCACAAAAACTGTAAGTTGGGGGCAGGACTTTGTTCAATTAATGGCAGAAAAAGTGCATATTCAGAAAGTTGTTTGAAAATAATGTTTATTTTTGCAATTCTGCTTGGTGGTGCAGAAATTACACACCGCTATTCTGATTATCCACTGTAAGTGAACTAGACCTGTCGTGATTATTAAATAATCGTATGTACTTTTAAGTGAATATTGAAATGCCATGAACGTGAAGTTTTACTGCTTCTGAAGCGCTCCAATACAAGCGCCATCTGTGGCGGATACGAAAATATAAGTATGGATATTGATAGTGAATGCAAAGCAATCCGGATTCACTTTAATAATCGTGTAATGGCAAATGTTCTTGATAATTGTAGGTTCATATATTAATGAGCGTTAATGGAAGGAAGAGATGCCAGCTTACTCTTTCTGTGGAGATGATAAACTGAAGACACACAGAATCTCAAAGGTCTTCATTCATGTGAAATAAGGGCTCATAGGTTTAATCAAAGAGTCTTAAAATAATGTATACAAATGAAAATTTAGAACAGAAATATTTTACTATTGCATAATTTATTATATTATATAAGCTTTTCAGGTTGGCTGGGTTCCAAAAAAAAAAAAAAATGTGTAAATGTAAAATGGACCAAGACTATAATTCACCTAAAAGAGAGACATATTTGAAGTATTTTGAAATGTTGATAAAATATAATGTTTCATGTCATTCAACCCTTCTGCAATATTTTGCAAGTTTTTAAAGCCTTAAGAAAATCATACTGTTAAATATGAACAAATAATAATCCTGAAAGCCCTAAAACAGACAATTAATCATCATAATTGTAAAAACTAATATATATAATATAACTAAATATTATATAATATAATATATATAAAATATAATCGCAATTACATTACTGTGCAAAAGTTTTAAGGACTTGTGAAAAATGGAGGATTTCTTAAAAATAATGCAATAAATAGTTTTCATAGATCAATTAATGTCATACAAATTCCAGTAAACATAAAAAAAGTTTAATCAATATTTGGTGTGACCACCTTTGCCTTTAAAACAGCACCAATTTTTCTTGGTTGTTTTCAGATAGGATGTTCACCACAGTTCTTCTATCTATTTAGGCTGTCTCAGCTGCTTTTGTCTCTTCATGTAATACCAGACTGACTCAATGTTCAGTGGGGGGTTCTATGGGGGCCATGACATCTGCTGCAGGGCTCCCTGTTCTTCTATTCTAATCTTTTCTTTTTGCAAAAATAATGTTTGGGAGTCTAACATTTATATTTCCTATTGACACACTAAAGCTAATTATATAAATAACCATCTTAAGACAAATGTTTTTGTGAAACATATTATGTGCCTAAGACTTTGGCACAGTACTGTATTTGTTTGACAATTAATTGTCAGCCAAATTTCATAATTGCGACATCTCTAAAGTGAACATTAATGTATACCTGTGGCTGCAACGTCCAAACAAATGTGATATTCAGTGTGATAGAAGATACAGACAGTTGGGTGATTCTCACGAAATTAGACATATGAGGTGTCATGCAACATTTTGATGATAAAAGTAAATGCTATCAAAATAAGAAGGATACAGTTATAAACATCTCTTCATGTACTATTTTGCACATGATTTCAAATGACATCATAAATACCAATTTTGTTGTTTTTCCACATTGAAGGGAAATTTTTCATTACATAGCGTGTCCATGACTGGATTTGTGTTCTTTGAGATGGAAATATTTATAATTAAAAATTTAAAAATAAAAAGCTTCAGTGCATGTTATACTATAAACATTTACAGTAAAGAAACATGTGGTATTTGTTGATCATTGGTAAATGTAGTGACAATAATAAGGAATATAAATGTGTCCAAGACCAATTTTCTCATCCTCCGCAACAATTTTCAATCATTGTTTAAGTCCTCAAGGAACTAACATTTTCAAGAAATTTTGTTGGAAGGGACATAATTGACTGTGACACTCAAGATGGCTACCAGGTAAGCAGTTCTTATTTTTTCTCTCCAAATAAAAGTTAAAATTTTGTTTGTCATAGTATCTACACAACTTTTTAGTTCTCATTACAGAAACATGAGTTTGTGAATTTTTTAAAAATGTTGCCGTTTTAATTTTTTGATTACTATATACCCCATTATGGTCTAAATATAAAAAGAGAGGGAAAGTTTAGCTAACCCTCATTTAGCTTCCACAGTTAGCAAGAATGTTTAAGGTCGCTCATCCTCCGCAACACCATTATCATTCACCGCAACAATTGAAGGCCTGTTGCGGTGGAGATACTCAATGTTTCCGTAATGAGAAACAGACTTATGAAGGAGGGACATGCACTATAACTCTTGCTCATTTCAATATAACTTGATATTTGCCTTAAACACTTGAACAAATTGCGTAAACCTTGCAGAAATGTCACCTCCTCTGCTAGACATTTCTGCATTTTACCTGACATATGGGCAAAACATAAAAACGCTCATGAATGAGTTACAGTTGGGGAAAACGTGATTGGTACAAAGTAGAGATGCACCGATTGCAATTTTCTTGGCCGATTTCGATTTCGATTTTTTGCAAGTGTGACCTGCCGATACCGATTTTCTTCCGATTTTCTTTCCAAGAACTATTATTGACCACATATACAAACAAAATCTACCTTGCTTCAATGCTAAATTTTATTTTCATAATAAAATAAATTATTAAACATTACAATTTCCCCCAAACTGCACTAAGTTACAGGATCTTCTCTCACTTAAACAACTCTCAAAATAAAGTGCTCTGTGACTAGAAAGAGGTAGAAATAACAATTAACTGCAAATGAGTTGCTTTATATAACAGATGTCATTTTCCACTATTTTTAGAAATGGACATTTTTCTCTTTATTACTCGTCTAACAAAACAATTCCAAAGATCTGAAAAACTGAAGTGTCCAATACGCTCAACTTACGTTAGATATCCAAATATCAGTTGTAAAACTGAGCACTGCTTCAGGAATGGCTTGCATACCTGTCAACACTCCCGTTTTTCCCGGGAGTCTCCCGTTTTGTTATTTCTCCCAAAAAAACTCCCGTAATTTGTATGGCCCAAACCACGTTATATGAATAATCACATCAATATATTATTCCAAGGTGGTCCAGTTGCCATGACCACAATCTGGCAACCTACAACCCATTTGCACTGTTGATATCTGCGCAGGTAGTAGACGTGGGATGTTAAATCAAGCATCACTGGTAGATGGGAGGAGAAGAATCAGCTGGTGCTCCGGTGAAAAAACTAAATATACATGTAAATTTAACAACAGCTGGATGGAAGAATTGAATTTCATATCCCGAAGCCATATCGACAATGCCCACGCCTTTTGTAATGTGTGTCGCACTGATTTTAATACGGACACGGTGGGAAAAATTACGTTAAATCACAACGGCACAATTTGTATGTATTTAGCCTGCCTCTGCCATCCAGCACCCCCCTTCCCCTCTCCCGGATTTGTGTACCCAAATGTTGACAGATAACAGGCTGCGTGTGTGACATGACACGAGATTAAACAACTCGGGCAACGCGACGTCGGAAAGTACCTCATACTCTGTATCGAGGAAATTTATCAGATTTCTGAACCCTTTGTCCTCAACTATGGAGAACAGCTGGTCATCCAGGGCCATGAATTGCATAATTTTCCTTGTAATTGCTTTGGTCTTTTCGCTGCTCATTCCAAGGAATGATAGGAGAGGCTGCTGACTTGTGGCTGGCTCTGAGCTCTGGCTAGCTTTAGCCGCTTTCACTTTTTAGCTTCTTTTTTAAAATGGGCATTTTCAGCTGGGTGATGGTGTTTTAAATGTCTAATTAGGTTTGTTGTTCCGAAAGTTATTGTGGTGGTTCCCCCACGGTTTACTTTGGCCTTACAATTATTACACATTTCGAACTTTATATATATACTTCACTCACACAGTGAAGATCTCCCACGCCAATGACATGTTTACATGCGGCTGTGACGTTATTGCCTGCGCCGCTGGCAACAAAACGGACCGGCTTGGAATCGGTAAGACGTGAGGCTGACCGGCCGGTTACCGGTCCGGGCCGAGCATGCGAAAAATCGGCTAATTCCGGTCCCTGGCCGGCCGGTCGATCGGTGCATCTCTAGTACAAAGCAGTCGTTCCAGTTGTTTGTTTTAGTTGTTTGACTCATGAATCGAGTTGCTGCTATTCAAGTTCTTCACATGAAATTATTCTCAGAAAAAGGTTGTGTGGTTGAATGTCAGGACCAAAGTGTTTTAGCTAAACTAAAATCTTTTTACAAGAGCACATGATGCTGTTACATTTAAATGTTTCTCAGGACCACATGATAATATGTTACATTGAAAAAGTTCTCATGAACACATGATTATATGTTATACTAGAATTATAATATTTATACTAATGGTTGTATATTTGTTAGCACTACAGTGTAGGCTACATGACATGATTCTTTATGAGCATAACATTGTAACTTATATACACAACACTTGTTAACACATGGCATGGTACTGTGATGATTACGATAAATGAGAAAATGAAACTCTGTTCATGAAATAAATATTTTTTAAAAAATTGTATGCGTTTTAAATATGTAAAATAGGGTTAGGCATCAAACCCCTTTGTCAACAGTTAATGTGTGAGCTAAATCTCATTTCCGAAACATTGATTCTCATTAACGAAATGGCATTTTCATTACCGCAACATGTGTCTTTTTTACAAATTAAGTAATAATTAGATAATCATATTTTGTTTTAAAATGTATATACATATTACACAACACTACTTATTTAAGGTCTGCTACATAACAAATGTGTATGTTATCTTTTAGTAAAACAATTAAATAAAAGAAATTGTAAATCATCACGTATGTTTCGGTAATGAGAGAAAATAAGGAAATTACAAAAAATAATAAATATGAAAAAGTAATCTCTCCAGAGTTTTACATAGCTTTGAGCACGAGTAATAAGAGTCTACTTTAACATTAGCCAAAAATACAAATTTTTAACCATATATTTAATGTAATGTCATGTTGCGGTAATGATAATTTTTTTATGGACTTCATCTAAAAATGTAAATAATTATATAGGAAATATTTTTAATATTTTTAATATCAGTAAAAATAATGGTTATAGTAAGTCCAGACCTTAATCTTATATGTGCAAAAAGAAAATTGGCTTTAAGGGCATTTTAAAAATTCTGATGCTGGACACTTGACATGAATGATAAACTAGTTAATTGCAATCTCCAGTTTTCCCAAGAGAACAGCTGGAATGAATGTGCATATCTTAGTTTATTCAGAATATGCTGATTCCATTTAATGAGGGCTGTCAATCAATTTAATGAAATGATTTGTCGATTAATTAATCAAATAATATTTAATAACATATATCAATATTTGCTGAAAAAGGCCCACAAATAAAGAGAATTTAATTTATAATAATAAAAATAGTTATTAATATAATATTTAAAACAAATAATATTAATTAATAATGAAATAGAAAAAATATAATAATAACACCAGATAATTGAAATATATTACATTATTGTTAGAAGAGTAAGGCATTGACTTTTTAATACCAATAGTGGCTTTAGAGGTCAATATATTGTGGGGTTATGTTCATATTATTGAACACAAGCCTATCACTGACCTACAGTCTTCAGCAATCCAGTTTACAATTGAGTTCATCAATCTGTAGACATGGGCTGTTCTCACAGGACGTTTACATATGCGTCAAACAGACGCTTTTGGAGTGTTTCACTGTGGTTGTGTTGCATTTCACTGGTTTTCAGCATTACTAGCCATAAATGCAGTGTATTCACGATGCTCTGTCAAGTTTAATGTAGTTAAAACTTCAAAAAACAAACAAAAAGTGGTGTAGTGGGCTAAAGCTCATAACTATTAATCAGAAGGTCGCTGGTTCAATCCCCACAGCACCACCATTGTGTCCTTGAGCAAGGCACTTAAGTCCAGGTTGCTTCGGGGGGGATTGTCCCTTTAATAAGTGCTCTGTAAGTCGATTTGGATAAAAGTGTCTGCCAAATGCATAAATGTAAATGTAAGTAGAGCTGACTGCCCCCTGCTAATTGTGAGTTGCAAAAACATGAAGGTGGCACTTCAAGCTTGAAAAGCTCAGTTGGTAGGAAAATTCCTAATTACCATGGCGTGATAATTTGCGTTATTTTTTTCTGCATAATTAATTAATAATTGTAAAAAAATCTGCAAAAAAAAAGTAAATCTATCACACTAAATTAATGTGTTAAATCAACAACATTACATTTAATGCAAAACAGTAAGCAAAACTATCCTAATAACTATGAAGCATGAAAGTGTCTTTTAACCAGAATGTGGACCTTTAAAGAAAACGATGTGTTAACATGGTAAGTGAGACGATGCTGGAACCTGTTTGAGAGAATCTCCATGTATTTCTCGAATGTATTTCAGAAAGGCTGTGGTCCACTGCAGGGTTGTGGCTTTATCAGTATCAGCGTAACAGAATGGCACCAGCAGGTTCAACTCATCACAGCACAGACGGATTCTTCTCCTGAGGGCAAAGTGAGAAAGAGATAAACAAGAACAATATCTGTACCAAACTGTGAATGAAGCCAGTTAAAACATACTAACCATTAATTATGTGAAAATGTGTTTCTGAGTAAAGGTGATAGCGATGTGAAAAAGAGAGACGGTTGTAGACAAATGGCCCCTTCATACCACAAGCAACATGAATACCTGCTGTACAAAAGTCTACAAATTTTTTTAAAAACTACCATGGGATCAGTGTTAAAGACAAGCAAGCGAGTTCTCTAACAAGCAGATTGAAAAAAGAAAACGCCTTTCTCTAAAAGTTGCAGCAGTGATGACGAGTTTTTTGTTGATTTGCTCAGCAAGAAAGATTTGAGATAATTAAAACAAATGGTATCAATTGGAACAATACTTGTTACAGTACTTGTTTTTTTGTCCTGTGTTTAGTAATGTTTTCCAATCAGTTTTACAAGGGACGAACTGCTGAACATTTGGCAGCACATACCAGACAGATCTTTTCCCAGTTTTGGACTATTCAGACGTTTTATAGGACATTTTAGTCAGAGGTACATCTGTGTTATTATAGCATGCTATGAGATGCAAGCGAGGGAATCGAGCCCTCCTCCACGTCAGAGATGCATATCGCTCTGTCACTAGAGCAGCTTTGGGACTCTGATCACTGTCTGGTTCATCTTCTTCTGACCTACAGGCAGAAGGTAAAATCAGCTAAACCTGTAGTTGACTGATGAGGCAGAGCTGGAATTACAATCCTTCTTTGACTGCACTGATTGGAGTGTTTCTGAAGCTGCAGGCACCAATCTGGAATAGCTCACAGATACTGTAACAGCATAAATCAGTTGCAAAAAAAATGCATTCCTCCTAGGACTTATTTAATGTTCAACGATGACAAACCATTGTTTACAGCAAAACTCAGACAGCTTCATCATGCCAAAGAAGATACTTACAGAAGCAGGGAAAAAATCTTGTGTATTCAGGTCAAAAACAGGACATTAAAGTGGCTAAAAGAAGCTACTCAAGTTTTCCTCTAACGTCCCTGCATCAGTGTGGAGAGGCCTGAAAGACGCTACTTACTTCAAGACACCATCCCCCAACAATGTAGGGAATCAGCAGCTGGCTGACGACCTGAATGTGTTTTACTGTAGATTTGAAAAGCCCAGTCTCACACCCCACAACCGCTCTAACCTTAACTTCACACAAACATCAACACCTCCTGGACTTCAGTTTGGCTTTCAACACCATCATCCCAGCTCTACCTATTTTAATAAATTTACCCAGCTAGTGAGACTGGGGAAATTCACTTCCAGCACCTGTACAATCAGCACTGTAGACCCCCCAGGGATGTGTGCTCTCCCCCAAAACTCTATTCTCCCTCTATACCAACAACTGCACCACCAAGGACCCCTCCATCAAGCTCCTGAAGTTTGCAGATGACACTACTTTCATAGGCCTCATCCAAGATGATGATATTTCTGCATACAGAATGGATGTTGAACGGCTCACACTGGTTCTGTCATAACAACCTGGAGCTCAACACTCAAAAAAGTGGAGATGATTGTGGACCTTAGGAGGAACACACCAACATTGACCCCGCTCACCATTCTAAACAATACTGTGGCAGCAGTGGAGTCATTCAGGTTCCTGGGCACTACCATCTCACAGGACTTGAAGTGGGAGACCCACATTGACTCCAATGTTGAAAAAGGCCCAGCAAAGGTTGTACTTCCTTTGCCAGTTGCGGAAGTTCAACCTGCCACAGGTGCTGCTAATCCAGTTCTACTCAGCAGCCTTTGAGTCTGTCATCTGCACTTCAACTGTCTGGTCTGGTTCAGATATCAGAAGACTACAAAGGACAGTTCGGTCTGCTGAGAGGATTATTGGTTGCCCCCTGCCCTCCCTCATGAACTGTACACTTCCAGAGTGAGGGCTGGAAATATCACTTGGATGCCACTCACACTGCCCACAACCCTTTTGAACTACAGCCTTCTGGCCGACAATACAGAGCTCTGAGCACCAGAACCGTCAGGCAGAAGGACAGTTTTTTCCCTCAGGCTATCCATCTCATGAACAGTTAAAACTGCCCCACTGTGCAATATTTATGTGCAATACACAGCTTGGTCAATTATATTTAACATATCCTACCTCTTCTACATTACAATCCCTTGCAATGCATATAACATATCTTTATTTGTACATACGTATGTATATTCATTAATACACAATAATCTTATTGTGTATTTCTATATGTACTTATATTTTCTATTGGCTTTTAAAAAAATATATATTATTATCTCTGTCTTGCTGCTGTATTTTTGTGCATTGGAAGCTTCTGTCACCAAGAAAAAATCCTTGTATGTGTAAGCAATTCTGATCTAAATGGCAAGACTGTAAAATGCAAGCAATTTCATTGCCATGTGAGGGGGAAAAAAATCGGCATACTCACCTGCTGTTGCAGCATGTACTGTATGCTCATTCTCGGTGTGGAACGCTCTTTAGTAATCCGTTACTTCTATTCCATCTCTTCATTGAGGCAAGAAATTATGCAGAAAACTCACTTATATGGAAAAGACCTTATTTAGTGTAACAAACAGCCATGCGGTTGGAGTGAATCATCTTTAAACATCCAATACTGTGCCTTAACCATGTGCAATGTGCAAAAAGAAAGCAGGTGCAATTTTCTGTTCACACTGAAAGTGTGATATAGGATTTTGACATTTCAGTAAGGCGGCAGAGCTTGACATGAACGTTTTGGCTCAACCGGCACTGTGGCTAGTAGGGGTGAGCGGAATGACTAATTTTACTGACGGGGCATTTTTCTGTGACACGCTTCTCCTTGCATTATGATTGTATATCATGTATATTAAATATATAGAACATGACATGCATTCACCTTTAGCAGATACAGGTTTATTTATTGAAAGAATAGTGCAGGACCAATAGAGCAAACCTAATAGCCTTTTCTAAATGTAATTGACCAAGGAAAAGTAACTAAACATATTAAAAAAGTCAGGACATTGTTGAAAATAAATAACAGGAAAGCCAAATCTACAAGAGAGAAAAAATAAGCTGAAAAGTTGAGCGTATTTCACAATGTGCAGTCGTGCATTAGCCATTGATCAATGACAGCTGTTCTGTGAAGAACGTTCCCAATAACAGTTACGATGTAAAAAAATCTAATAAAAAACGCTATAGGATAGAAAGATATGCGCCTTTGAAGTAGCCTACAATAAACCTAATGTTTTCTATACATGACGTGTACACTGAATAAAAGAAGTTTAACCCATTAACCCTCTGGGGTCTGAGGGTATTTTGGGCCCTGGAGAAGTTTTGACGCCTTGACATTTGTGCTTTTTCAGTTGCTTAAAAACATATTAATGGCTAATGTCTGATAATACTGTATTCAACACAAACTGGGCTACAATAATATGTGAGCAACATGTATGTACAGGTTTGTATTTATGAGAAAATAACGTTTATGCATGGTTTTTGAAAAACTAAAATTTTAAGTCACTGAAATAAGGTCATATAACACATACCAAACATTTGTCCACAAGACTTTTGAGAACTGGATCTTGTAGCCTAGAGTTTTTGCTACAAAATGATGTGAAAACCATCCTTATCACTCATTCATACAAAACAATATATTAATTTTTGTAAGACAATTTTAGTGTTGAAAGATAATATGCGAGGAGGCGTGAATGATTTTTTTGATGAGCAAAATTAACCCGCCGACATGGTCCTGTGAAAGACGGGACTTCACTCAACTGAGGCGACAATGCTGAGCTTAAAAAAGCCTGTTCAGTGGAAAATAAACGTACAATCATGCACAGATTTCAAGATGATTAAAATGTATCGTGGCCCTGAAAGTCAGACGAATGGGCCACGTCTGGCTAAAGAGGGTCGCAAAACGGCGTCGTGATATGCCGAAGGGGGCCTCGATATGCAGAAAAGGACAGCGATGTGGCTATTATTATTTCTGCATTGTGCATTTAAGTTACATCAGTGTCTAAAAAACTTGTCTATTTTCTATTACATCCGTAACTCAAGATAATTTCCTGATCTAAATGGGGGAAAATTTGTCTAGACTGAACATTTTCTAGTGTGTGGACTGCATCTGAGTTTTATGAATATGCATACAAATGGCTTGATATACTGGCAATGAACAATATATATGTGAACACTATATATTGCAGCAAGCAATTTTTAACCTGTCAGCAACAGTGACAACAGTTTAAAATATTAGCATGCACAATTATTAGGCAACTAGGTAACACTTTTTTTTTCACCACTAACCTGAAATTCAACAGTAAAAAAAGTAGCTTTTAGTAAATAATTCATGCAAAATTATATAATTACAAAGTAACATTTTGGGCATTTCAAGATATTCAGTGGGCAATATAAGCACACTTCTTTCAATAACATTCATGAACATCCAGTCCATAAATTCTGTCAGTTTTGTGATGGGTTCTACCCCAATTTTAGCTCAAGTAGCAACCACAGCCTCCCAGATGTCATTTAAAGATGTGGATTGTTTTAATAACAACCCACATCATTACCTCTCCCCACCCTGATGGCACCTGTCCCGAACCCATATCATATGTATGTTTGTGATCCAGCTATGTTTCCACAAATCTGGTCTATCAAGAGCCACTCTTATCACATCTGTCCATAAAACCTTTGAAAAATCAGTCTTCTGGTATTAAACCATTTGGCATTAAGTTTCCTGACCCAAACTTAATGCCATTCTAAATGCATGCCATTCTTATTAATTTGAAGACGTGTTTCAGCCTTCCTCTCCTTAGCAAAGTCTCTGAGAACTACGCACCTTGTAATATAGGAGACTCCAAGTGCGTTGCAGCTCTGGAAATTAGTGGCGCTGGAAGCTTCTTTTGTAATTAATTTGTGCTTTTTCTTCTCAACAAATTTTTGCAGCTCTATGATTAAGTTGATTAAGCAAATTTCATTGTCTTGTGGTCACACCTCAAAAGGATGGAAATTTCAAGAGTGTCTATGTTTGTGTCTGTTAGATCTCTTTTTTGGCCCATTTTACCTGTAGAAAGATAGCTGCCTAATAATTATGCACATCTTCATACAGGGTGTGAAAGTCACTTTAAGCAATTAAGCCATTTCAAGCAATGGTGGGTGGAGCTACTCAGTGCATTGTTGCAGAAATATGAACCAGGGGCCTCATTAATAAAACACACGTATGATCAGATCTGATCCTAAATTACATGGATATAATTTCCTATGTCAAATGTGAAAGCAGAAATTTATATGAAAATGGTCTTTTGCATAGTTCAACTGACAAGCATGTGTACAAATGGTTTTTTTTGTGCTCATGCTCTGGTGTGCCAGTACCAGTGCTACTGACTTGATCTTTTTTTTAGTGATGCAAATACGAATAGTCAGTAACTGACTGAATTTATTAATAAATGAGTGAGCAAATTTACGCAAAAAAGAACATTCTGATATAAGTCCGAATGTGGTCATATTTAGATTAAGTATGCGTAATGTACATAATTTATTTTTTATATCCACTGTAACAAAATATTTATAGCCCTATCTGCACATTAATATAATATATTCATTTTTAAGGCCTACTAGAAAACAGGCAGGTGTAATATACAGTATGTAATATGTCAAACACATTTTTGGAGCGAGGAGGAAGAGAGATTAGTTTGCAGCCCTTAAAACATCTAAATTAATATACAGATGTGTGAAAGCACCACAACAGTCTAATTTTTAAAACTCACCTACATTTTTTCATCAATTCATCCTTAAGTTTCTTGCCTTCTGTTGTTGAGGACATAAATAAAAACAAATGATGTGACTAAAATATAAAAATACAGTGTAATCCAAGGGTCTTCAACAAGGGGTCCGTGGTGGTACTGCAGGGGGTCCGCAAATTATTGTTTGATCCACCATTGGCATTTAATAATCACTCACTCGCACGTGAGCAACAGCGAGAGAGAGGAGAATACATTTTAGTCTATTGACATGTTGAAGTCCTTCGCAGCTGCATGCCGAATCTTAAAGTGAGACTAAACAGCGCTAGCCAGCAGAAGCACGCAACCCGGCAAACCCTTCACATGATCACCACTCATCACGAGATGCTCAACGCGCGACACACACCAGGTTTAGCAGCGGTGCAGTGGACGGTCGCGTGAGTGAACGTGTTTGCTTTGCGTAGGTCATGCTGTGCAGTTGAGAGCCTATAGTTTTTTTATTATTAGTTGCGTTTTCCTTTCAGAACAATAGCTGCCTGGTATAAATAAATAGCTTTAGAGATTATCAAGCTGGAATACGTGGTCATCTATGTTCCACTCACACAAGATGGTGACTCTGAAATCAACATAATTAAAGGTGCACTCAGTCATTTTCTTCCTCATTACAAATGTTTACTCAATGAAATGAATAGAAATTTAACAGTAATATATGTATAAAATCGATCACTCACATGAGATGAAGACTCCATTTTAGTAACCTTATAATAGTTGTTTTATTCTGTATGCACAGGGTCTGTCTGTTTGTCTAACTTTCTGTATTTTTCACAGCTTATGCTGTTTTTAAGCTGGTCTTTTCAGCAGGGCAACATTTAATGATTATTTCAATGGCCTTGCAATGTAAACATCATGTAGTATTTTCATACAATAATATGGTAGGTCAAGGTCAATTTATTTATATAGCACATTTAAGAACAACTAGTGTATACCAAAGTGCTGTACATATGCAAATAAAACAATAACAAGATACAGAGGAATAAAAGACTAATAAGAAAAAACAACACGAAAAACAAACAAACTTACCCATAAAATCCTCAATATACATTCATGTAAAAGCCAAGGAATATAGATACGTCTTCAAGCGTGATTTAAAAATAGGAAGGGAAGGCGCAGACCTAACGTCCAGAGGTATACTATTCCATAGTCTAGGGCCAGCAACAGAAAAAGCACGATCCCCTTTAAACTTTAGGCGAGAGCGAGGTATTTGCTGGAGAAATTTGTCTGAGGATCTGAGGGTTCTAGAGGATTGTTGATAACTCATACGTTCTGACAGATAAGAAGGGGCCACACCACTGAAGCTTTGAAAACAAATGACAAGATCTTAAAATGG
Source organism: Xyrauchen texanus (assembly GCF_025860055.1). Classification (NCBI taxonomy): domain Eukaryota; kingdom Metazoa; phylum Chordata; class Actinopteri; order Cypriniformes; family Catostomidae; genus Xyrauchen; species Xyrauchen texanus. Next base: position 41,758,442 of record NC_068306.1, on the reverse strand, counting down.
ATCCTATATTGCACCGATAACCAGTGGGGAGATGCTAAAACCGGTGAAATCTTTTCACTCTTCTCTTCCTAGCACCAGTAAGCAAACTTACAGCTGTGTTTTGAACCAACTGCAAGCGATACAGAGATGAGTAATTTAGACTCATATACAGTGCATTGGAATAGTCAAGACTAGATGAGATGAAGGCATTGATAACTATCTTCAGATCCTTAAAAAAAGCTATTCCTCACAATTTTGTTTTCCAAAATGTAGCTCCGAGTCAAAAATCACACCTAGGTTTTTTGCAAAAGGATGAACATTTGAAGACAGTATCTAGGTTCCTAGAGATATCAGCGACAGCACCAGGGAGACCAAACACAACAACCTCAGTTTTGCTCTCTTTTAATTGGAGAACGTTTTTTGCAGTCCCGCATTTAATGTCCTCAAAACATTTTAGATGAACAGAACATGAGTAGTCAGAACTAAGAGGAATATATAGCAATGTATCGGCATAGCTATGATACTAAATATTATATTCCTCATGATAGAACCCAAAGGGAGAATATAGAGAGAAATTTGGGGTACCCCACAAATGAAAAATGCAGAAGAATCATAACCCTCACAGTCCTATCTGAGAGGTATGATATAAACCAATCTAAAGCAGTGCCCTTGATGCTGTCACGGTTCACTGTTGACTGCCCTGTGTTTTGCCTCTGTCATCTGTTCCCCATGGACTACACTTCCCATAATCCCCTGCTCTGATCACTTCCAGCTGTTCCCATTGTTCTCACCTGAGTTACACTCCCTCATTAGTCAGTGTGTATTTAATGCCCTGTTGTTTGCTTAGTCCTTGTCAGTTGTTGAATGTGTTTCGACCCCTGTGTATGACCAGTCCCCATCGTGAATGTTTCCTTTGTTCCAGTGTTTTCCCATCCTGGATGTTACTTCTGTTCCTGTGTTAACCCCGATCATCTGTACTTTGTTTATTTTATTTACACTTTTAAGCTGCACTTAGATCCTGTTCCTGTGACCTCCCTCCTCGTAACAGAACAACTGACTTCCCGAAATGGATCTAGCAGCGCCCTTCATTCGGCTGACCCAAGCGAACTGTCCTCGAATATTCCTGTCTGTTTTGTGTCTTTGCCAAATACACAGACGTTTCTGAATCAACCCTGAAGTCCATGTACTCAATCGGACTCATTGCACACCAGTGGAGGGAGTTGTCGGCAACAGGATAATATACTTGGGAGGAATACGTGAGTTTAATTAAAGAAAATATTGATTCAGTGGATCCTACTCTCCCTACCCTGAACCCGGTTTCCAAGCCTCCCACACCTGAGTCTACTCCACATCATGTCAGAACCACGCCTCAACCTGCTCCATGCCATGTCACAGCCACACCTCAGCCTGCTCCATGCCATGTCACAGCCACGCCTCAATCTGCTCCATGCTATGTCACAGCCACGCCTCAGCCTGCTCCATGCCATGTCACATCCACGCCTGAGTCTGCTCCATACCATGTCATAACCTTGTCTTCCGCGACCCTCTGCTTGAAGCCCTTCTCGGCCCTTGTCTCCAAGTTGAATTACCCACCTCTGATGTCGGTGTGTAGGGTCACGAAGACCCTTCCTCACAGCTTGTCAGTACTCCTGCCAGCCACGGCCAATGAGCCAATGCCTGCCAACGGCCAAGCATACCATGGCCAACGAGCCAACGCCTGCCATGGCCAATGAGCTGGAAGCCAGCGTTGCCGGCCTCGTCCTTACCAGAGCCAGTGTTGCCAGCCTCATCCATCCCAGAGACAGCGTTGCCAGCCCCGTCGGTCCCAGAGCCGGCGTTGCCAGCCTCGTCTGTCCCAGAGCCAGCATTGCCAGCCTCCTCCATCCCAGAGCCAGCGTTGTCAACTTCGCCCATCCCAGAGCCTGCATTGCCAGCCTTGTCCGTCCCAGAGCCTGTGCTGCCAACACCGGCCTCCCAGAGGAGGAGGAGAAAGGCTTCTGTTTCCAAGTCTCTGCCCATGTCTACGACAACAGAGGTCGTTCCCGAGACTACGTCCATGTCTACGACCACAGAGGTCATTCCCGAGACTATGTCCATGTGCACAACTACAGAGGTCGCTCCCGAGACTCTGCTCATGTTCACAACCACTGAGGTAATTTCCCAGCCATCCTTGACTCTTAGCCTCGAACCTGCCATGGCTCTGCCTTCTATGGCTTCACCTCTCGAGCCTCATATAGCTCCGCCTGCCACGGCTCCAGTCTCTAGTCTGTGGTCTCCTGACCCTGTTTCAGCTCTGCGGCCATTAACCAGACCTCCTGATCCAGTTCCTACCCTTAGGTGGTTCCCTGGGTCTCCTGATCAACCAACTGATCTGCCCTGGTCTCCTGGCCAGCCACCTGATCTGCTCAGGTTTTCTGGGTCTCCTGATCATCCGCCTGATCTGCTCTGTTATCCCTTGTCATATGGCTTTCTGCCAGATCCGCTCTGGTCTCTGGCTCCATCTTGGCCCTGCCTCCCTGTCTTTGCCCTGTTCCTCCCATCCCCTTGCCTCTTGTGTCCCCTTGAACTGTCTGTTTCCACTTTTTCTCCCACACCCCATGAACAATTTTTTGTTTTTCCCAGTGCATCTAGAATCCACTCCTTAGAGGATGACCGCCGTCCGTGAGGGGAGGAGGGAAGTGTTCCCTGACCGCCTGGAGCGGTAGGGCCGCTGCCAGGGGTGGAGGAGTGTCCCCACGAGTCACCGAGAATATTGTTACCTGAGACAAATAGGGAAAGCTGATTAAAAACAATTTTCTCTAAGATTAATTTCTGAAGGAGAGGAGGCTGTCCCCTTCCACCTTGAAGGTTTATGTAGCCGCCATATCGGCTCACCACGAAGCAGTGGACAGTAAGTCCCTAGGGAAGCACGATCTGATTATCAGGTTCCTTAGAGGTGCTCGGAGGCTGAACCCTCCCAGGCCATGCCTGTTCCCCTCATGGGATCTCTCCGTGGTCCTTTCAGGCCTTCAGAGACCCCCCTTCGAGCCGCTGGAATCAGTCGAGCTCAGAGCCCTCTCCTTTAAGACGGCCCTTCCTGATCGTGCTCGCTTCCATAAAGAGGGTTGGGGACCTGCAAGCTTTCTCTGTCAGCGACACTTGCCTGGAGCGTGTCCGGCAGACACCCATGTTATCATAAGACCGCGACCAGGCTACGTGCCCAAGGTTCCTACGACCCACTTCAGGGACCAGGTAGTTGCCCCAGGAGGCAGACCCAGCCTTTTCATTGCTGTGCTTTACGTACCTACGTGGACCGCACACAGAGCTTTAGATGTTCTGAGCAGCTCTTTGTCTGCTTTGGTGGACAGAGGAAAGGGAATGCTGTCTCCAAACAGATGCTTTCCCACTGGGTCGTTGACACCATTGCTTTGGCCTTTTTGCATTTGCTAAAAAAAGAAATTTGCAGAGCAGCGGGCTGGGCAACACCCAAAAGCTCACGTACATGGTTCAGCACATGCTGTGATTGAATAGGGACCCCTAGTGACGCTTCATTCGATACAACGTCGAGTGAGCGACAGACGGGGAACGTCTAGGTTACTGTTGTAACCTCTGTTCCCTGATGGAGGGAAAAAGACAATGTTTCACCCCAGCCATGATGCTGAACCGAGCCACTGTAACGGCCTAACTTTATTCTCCTCAGTGCAAAACCTGAATGAACATATGCAAGATTCCCTCCTTTTATACCCGTATGTCCGGGGGAGGGACATGCAAATTCTGTCTGCCAAATTCTCATTGGCCTTTCCTCAAGTCCAGAGGTAACCGAGGCCTTCAAGAAAGTCCCCTAGTGTTGCTTCATTTGACTCGAGCCAGGATATTCTTTTTATATAACTCCGATTATGTTTGGCTGAAAGAAAGTCATATACACCTAGGAGAAAAAAGATAGGACACCTCAACATTTATTTACTACTTAAAATGCATAAAATTAGAATCAGGTGCACTGCCTCAGGTGCAAAAGATTAGAACATCATTAGATTGGATTGTGGAGGAGCCTGTATGATCGTTGAAGTGAGTGAAATCACCATGGTGAGATCAAAAGAGCTCTCTGAGGCCAACAGAAAGAAGGTTGTAGATGCCTATGAGTCTGGGAAGGGATTTTTAAAACAAAATCTCCAGACAATTTGAAATCAGCCATTCCACTATCCGGAAAATAATTTACAAGTGGAGAACATTTAAAACAACTGCAAACATGCCCAGGTCAGGCCATGCTAGCAAGTTCAGCTCAAGAGCAGATCGCAAGACGCTTAAAGTAGTCTCCAACAATCCTAAAATGTCATCTCAGGACCTACAGGTAGCTCTTGCCACAGTTGATGTCAAAGTAAATGCATATACCATAAGTAAGAGACTACACAAGTTTGATTTGCATGGGAGGTGTGCAAGGAGGAAACCCTTGATGTAAAAAAAAAAGGGCAAGACTAAAGTTGGCCAGAGAACACCCAGACAAAGACCAGGACTTCTGGAACAATGCATTTTGGATAGATGAATCCAAAGGTGAATTGTTTGGGCACAGTAACAGAAGACATGTGTGGTGCAAACCAAAGACCGCATTTGATAACAAGAACATAATCTCAACTGTGAAGCATGGGGGTGGAAATGTCATGGTTTGGGGCTGCTTTGCTGCAGCAGGGCCTGGCCAGCTCATTATCATAGAATCCACTATGAATTCTTCATTGTATCAGAGGGTGCTTGAGGAAAATGTAAGACCATCTGTCTGAAAATTTAAGCTGAAGCGGATGTGGACTATGCAACATGACAATGATCCAAAACAATCCAGTAAATCCACCAAGGAATGGCTCAAAAGAAAGAAATGGAGAGTTCTGGAATGGCCAAGTCAAAGCCCAGATCTTAATCCTATTGAGATGCTGTGGGGTGATTTGAAATGGGCTGTGCATGCAAGAAACACCTCAAACATCACACAGCTAAAAAAAATACTGCATGGAGGAGTTGGAAAAACTTTCTCCCAGTCGATGTCAGAGACTTGTAGACAGTTATAGGAAACATCTAATTGAGGTTAGTTCAGCCAAAGGGTGCAATACCAGCTATTAGGGCATGGGTGTCCTAACTTTTTCCTCAGTAGGAATTGGCATCTTTGTAATTTATTTGTTAAAAAAATTATATCTTGGTTAACATTTCATTGTTTTTGGTTCAATTACATCACCTTTATCTATAGATATTGTTTGAAAGAAGATCAAATATTGATATGTCCATATTTCTTAGAAAATAAAAAAATATTTCATGGGGTGTTCTAATTTTTCACATGACAGTATTTAATGTTTTTGGAATTACAATTTAGCAAGAATATGGACATTGGTTGAAGAATAGTGTGGATTTACACTAAACATGGTCAATGAATGGATTTATCATGAAAATGAGAATAAAATTCATAATGAAAATGAGTAACTGATGATAAGTTTTTAAATAGGCTTTATTATATAGGCAGAATCCGGTAGCTGCACTTACTTTTTTAGAAAACCTTTCCAATCGCACAGGAACATTCAATATGTATGTATGAATGAACGAATGAATACCTTGTGCATATGTCTTAATTGTTTTCCATCTCACCATATTAGGAAAATTGTGGGCATTCTGTAATTCATGTGCCATGAGTCCATGTGCGCATTCATGTGCGTATGATTTTAAGATGAACTATGAATTATTGTGTAAATCGTTTTTGGTAACATTTAGCAAATTGTCGTATAGAACATTCATATTCAAGATCATTCTACGAACGTCTTTTATAACAAAATGTCCTGTTGCTTGCCATGACCCAGAACAGTTAGGACAGAGTGTTTAAGACCGTAGGCATCATTTAGGGGTGGGAAGGGTGGTACATGTCCCTAACTCTTTTTGAAATAGCTTTCGTCAGGTAAATGTCTAATGTAGATGAGAAATATCTAATTTAGAAGAAACATTGCCAGTTCTTGAGCAGGAATTTCTATTTAGATATTTGTGTGTGTTATAATAAGTGGAGATCTGGCACTGGAATGTGTTACTTTGAATGTTATGAACTGGATACATGTCCAGTAAAATTGCTAAGCACAATGCAAACAAATGTGTCAAGATTCATGAAATACATCCACTGATGTGCAGAAAAATCTTTTTAAGATTTTTATTTTTTAATATTTAAAAATATTTTTCTTAAATAATTGGTTAAAAAACTAAAACAGTTATACTAGGGAATACAACAGGGAATCCTTGTACTAGAGGTGAAAAATTTATCACGAGACTAATCGGTTACTGAATTGTTGAACCATGAATTTTTCCACAGACCAAAAGTTCATCAAATCAATCATATTAAATATTTCTTGAAGTGCTTGAATTGGTCATTTAGAATGGCTATTTATCAAACATGGTATCTCATCTTCAAGAGATTTCATCTTCAAAGGAATTAAAAAAAATTTAAGATCACTATCGCAATAAAAAAAAAAAAAAACACACATTAAATAATTAATTAGCAAGTAAATACAAAAACACTGAGGCTACTTGGATGTTTTTTTTAAATATTTTTATGTGCATTAATGTGTTTTCTTTTTAAAAATAATATAATACAACAACTCTAAATTAATTCATTATGAATGCATGTAGCCTAAAGTATGTAGCCTATATTGTAACCCTTCTCTTTAGCAAGACATGATGCAAGACCTTATTCACAGTAGCGCCATGTTTGATTTTTAATGAAAATGACAACGAGGCTGTGAGGGATAGACATACCATCCTTTCAATGGCTTGCAGAGTATAAAGCTGTAAAAAGCTCAGAGTCAGAAGTTTACATACACTTAGGTTGTGTAACGTTCCGGTGTTGTCTGTCCTATGTTCTCTGTTTTCACCCATCACGTTTATGTCATGTTTCCTGGTCTGCTCCGTGTTTTCCGTCTCACCTGTCACCGCTCCCATTCCATGTCACGTTTTCCCTGTTGTCCGTCCGTAGTCTCACTGTCCGAGCGTAAAACTGCAATTCCCACAATTCCCGGCCCCTCACTGCCTGCACTCTTCATTGTTCTCACCTGTGTCTCGTTGAGTCTTCATTGTGTTTGTGTATTTAACCGTGTCTGTTTCTCCTTTCCCTTGTCGGTCTTTGATGTATGTGGACGTCTGCTATCCGTGCTCTTGGTCTTTGTTTTCTCCCGTGGAACCCTTGGTATGCTCTCCGTGTTTGGTTAACCCTTTGTATGCCCTCCGTGTTTTGTTTTACCCTTTTTCCCCTCGTGGATGTTTTCCTTGTTCGTGTTTTGTTTTGTGATTTAATAAAAGATTCCGCTGCAAGTAGCTCCCTTGTCCCGTGCCTACCTTCACCGTCATTCGTGACAGGTTGAAGTCATTAAAATTCATTTTTTAACTACTCCACAGATTTCATATAAGTTGTTTAGGACATCTACTTTGCAAATCAATCCCAGAACAACAGCAAAGGACCTTGTGAAGATGCTGGAGGAAACAGGTAGACAAGTATCTATGTCCACAGTAAAACGAGATGTTGTGTGGTGCTTTGCTGCAGGAGACTGATGCACTTAAAAAAAAAGATGGCATCATGAGGAAGGAAAATTATGTGGATATATTGAAGACATCAGCCATGAAAGTTAAAGCTTGTCGCAAATGGGTCTTCCAAATGGACAACGACTCCAAGCATTCCTCCAAAGATGTGGCAAAATGGCTCAAGGACAACAAAGTCAAGGTATTGGAGTGGCCATCATAAAGCCCTGACCTCAATCCGATAGAAAATTTGCAGGCAGAACTGAAAAAGCATGTGCAAGCTAGAAGGCCTACAAGCCTGACTCAGTTACACCAGTTCTGTCTGGAGGAATGGGCCAAAAATCCAGCAACTTATTGTGAGAAGCTTGTGGAAGTCTACCCAAAACATTTGACCCAAGTTAAACAATTTAAAGGCAATGCTACTGTAAAGGGGATATAGATGGGCAAGGAGGAGGCGAGAACCGGCTTAACAATATAAATAATATTTAATTAAATAAAAAGACACACACAAAACACAAAGGTGTCGGACAGCTGCCAGTAAATCTCTCTCTGTCCCACTACAGTCTCCAGTCTGCCTTTATCCCTCTCTGTGGCTTTATTAGGGTGTGTAGCACCCGGCTACTAATGACCCGCCCTCATGACCCGGCCCCGCCCTCCGCCCTGTCACAGCTACCAAATACTAACAAAGTGTATGTGAACTTCTTACCCACTGGGGATGTGATGAAAGAAATAAAAACTGAAATATATAATTCTCTCTGCTATTATTCTTACATTTTGTTCTTAAAATCAAGTAGTGATCCTAACTGACCTAAGACAGGGAATGTTCTCTAAGATTATATGTCAGGACTTGTGAAAAACTGAGTTTAAATGTATTTGGCTAAGGTGTATGTTAACTTCAACTGTACAATGAGTGTTCTTGAAAAGGTATTTTTCCAATGTTTTGTCTGAGGAATAATCCATAAACACTTTAAACTGCAGTGCATTTCATTGATGAGACTGTACGTCTATCCCTCACAGTTTCGTTGTCATTTCCATTAAAAACCAAATATGGCGCTGCTGTGAATACAGTCTAGCATGTGCTGAATAACATTTATATTTTTTTCTCGGAGACTTGTGCCAAACTTCCAAGAAAATAAAAACAAGGTATAAATGGATTCATTCTGTGAACGCAAAGCACTCCAGTTTCACTTAACAGCCATGTAATGTCAAATATCTGTGGTCAGTGTGTGTTTATTCCCGCAGTGTTAATAACATGCAGTGAGACAGAGGAGATGCCCTGCTCTATTTCTGTGGAGATGATAACATCCAAAAAACAGAAACTCGAAGTCTTCCTTCATGAGAAATAAGGGCTTGTGAGTTAATCAGAGAGCCTTAAAATAATGTGTGAAAGTGAAGAATTTAAGGCAGAAATATTTTACTATTTCATAATATAATTAATGTAATACAATATAATGTAATATAATAGCTATACAAGTTGGCTTGGTTACAAAAGAAGCAAAAGAAGAAAAAAATTTACAATCATGATGATTAACGTAAATTAAAGTTAGCATTACTGGTTAATTGGCATAACATTACACTGCTTACGGCTTCACTAGCTAGCTATCGTTAGCAGTCTGAGGTAATGTTAGATTAAAAGCTGAAACTGACATCACAAGTTTGTACTCTGCTTTTAGAATGGTTAGAGCACGAAATTGTTAAAGCTACAGTAGGTAGTATTTATTCACTGAAAAAAAAAAATCTATATAAACATGGTGTCTAAGTTAAATGAGGCCCTGTGAGAAATTAGCTAGCACCACAGACTCAGTGAAAGGCAGGCATTGGCTCTGTTTGTGAACAACTGTAACCCTGGCTGGGAGTGAAGAGCATCATGTATATATATGGGGAAGAATTGGGTGCACTGTTTCTCACAATTCAATTTATTTCAAAGTTGCCTAATGCAGCTTTAAGAGCACAACACTAGCCTATTAATTTTGCTCTCAAAATTTTGCTCTTTTTTAGGGGGAGAATGCCCCCGGACCCTCCTAGAGGGTCGGAGGTCCACCCCTCATAGTCTCACAAAATCCTGTGGGAAACACTGGACACTGCATCTTTTTTTCATTCAATGAAAGTGAATGGTGACTGAAACTCCCTAATATCTCCTTTTGATATCCACTGAAATAAGAAAATCATACAGGTTTGCAACAGCATGAAGGTAAGTGATGACAATTTTCATTTTTGTGTGAAATATCTCATGTAAAAGTCCAAACTCGTCAGTTAAAATAAAAATGTCTGTTTAAAGTTGACAATATGTATTGAAAATGTTAACATATTAAATTATGAATGAGAACTGTACCGCATAATTAGTTGTGATGTATATTCAAAATGGATTATGTAATAAATAATTATATTAATTGTATTAAATATATTTTCCTATTATGTATATTATTAATATTTTTATATTTATATAATTACATTATTATTGTTTTGTATATTATCACAAAAAAAATCGACTGACTACCTAAATACCTGTATATGTCAGATCTAGAGAGATAGAGATGAAATATATAACAGGTATCTCTGCAGCTGAGTAGTTCTGTTAGCGTTACAATTCTTGTCAAAGGTGATGTAAAATAAGGAAGCGGCACAATTTGAAAAGTGTCAAATGACTGCTCCAACCTTGTGTGCTCGCAAATTGCAACGTTGACAACTTTGTCGATTATAAGCAGGAGCGAAAGTTTTAGCGAATCGCTCGCTTATACAGAGACACAGAAAAACGGCATTTGCATTTCTGATGAACGGGTTTATGAAAGTTTATACATGTGTAAAAAGTTCAGTAAAAATGCGCGTCCCCTGCAAGCGCTCACACAAAACTCAAGCGTCAGCTGCTAAATGCTGGCTGCACAAGAGGCAGAGAGCGAGATTCTGCTGTTTTAAGGGTTTCCTCTATTGACGGCCTAAAATGTAAGACCTCAGCAAATTAAAGGTAAGACATCTTGTAATTTATTTAACTAATTGTAATTTACAAAAACATTTTATGGCTTTAAAAGTACATTTAAGGACCCACAGGTACACTGGTAAAATATTAGTTTAAATGATCTGTGCAAAACCTAAATAATATTTACGACTTCGTGACATCCCAACTAGCTACCCCCCCCCCCCCCCCCCACCCCCAAACTGTCTTTCAAACCTTATTGAGCCAACATCCTCATAACAAACCTGCGATCTCTCTCCTTTCTGTTGTGTATTTCTCTGCGCTGAGTTTGTTCCTGTGGAGGTCTCGTCCTTCTGCCACACTTAGCACCCGACAAGCCAGCACGTGGCTTCCAGTTCTCTGAGCCTTCTGTGAAGTTACAGGACCTGAGAGCCCTGGTTCTGACATGCTTGACGGGAAGAACGGCTTTATCCACTACATCATCTAAAGTGACAAGAGAAATAGACCTTATTCACAGCAGCGGCATCTTTGATTTTTAATGGGAATGAAAACAATGCTGTGAGAGATAGATGTACAGTCACTTCAAAGGGCTGTTCCACAGTTTAAAGTGTTTTTGGATCATTCCGTGGAAAAAATATTGAAAAAAATATATTTCCAACAACATTCTATACTGTGTGTGCAATTTGAGAGACTGTATGTCTATCTCTTATATCCTCATTTTCATTCCAGTAAAGATGGCACTACTGAGAATATGGTTTATAGCAGACTTTAATCAACCTTTGATTAAATACCCCAAAAATGAAAATTCTCTCATCATTTACTCACCCTCATGCCATCTGAGATGTGCATGACTTTCTTTCTTCAGCAAAACACAAATTAAGATTTTCAAAAGAATATTTCTGCTCTGTAAGTCCATACAATAAAAGTGAATGGTGACCAAAACTTTGAAACACCAAAAGGCAGCATAACAGTAATCCATAAATATCAGAATAAGAACACTAAGAATTTTAATTCATGTCTTCTGAAGTGATACGGTCGGTTTTGTGTGAAAACAGAACAAAATATAACTCCTTTTTCATAATAAATCTTGTCATCAGCAGTCTCCTTGACGATCATGATCTCAAGCTTGATTACACTTACTAAAGCCTTCTAGTGGCATGCAAATCCCACACGCCAATTCCCATTGGCCTTTTCTCAAAAGATCAGAGATGTCTGGGCTCCAAAGGGTGATCCCTAATGTCAACTCATCGACATGACGTTTCGTTCCCTCAATCAAGGAACGGAGATTACATCAGTAACCGAGATGTTACATTTTGTTCTGTTCTCACTCAAAACCGCATTTTGGTGCTTCAAGTATTGGTCACCATTCACTTGCCATATGGACCTACTGTAAAGAGCTAAAATATATATATTTTTATTTAATCTTGTGTTCTTCAAAGGAAAGAAAGTCATACACATCAGGGATGGCATGATAGTGAGTATATGATGAGAGACCTTTCTTTTTTGGACATGATTCCTTTAAAGATGATCAGTGAATCTTACTTTTCATTGTGGTGGTGGTTTGCAGGTCAGTGGTGTCAGTGTAAATAACACACGGTGCACTCGTCACAGAGTCTGCACCTTTATCTGCTCTGAAACTGAAGGTCAGCTCTTTAGGAATGACCACATCAGACTGCTGACCACCCTGAGAAACATGAACAATAGGTTATTATGCTGGAATAACACTAAGCAGACTGCAAATCTATGAGTAGTTGACAAATAATATATTCAATAACTTTAGAGTTCATGTATATGAATACATAAGAAAGAGTATTTTTTTCATGCTGTAACAAGTCACCCACTCCTATATGTTTTGTTTTAGCAGTTTACTTACTTTCCTTTTGGTAAATAGTCCTGTGGTGTGAAAAATTTATTTTTAAAAGCAAAGATAATACATGTCATACAAAAGCAAGTATAATAATTACACTGGAATTATATATTGGACATTGCAATATACTACAAAAATAAAACTGAGCTAGAAATATTTGAGTCCATTTGATTGAACAGTGCTGAACATATCCAATCAAATAAAATTATACGAAAGAACTTATGATGGTAGGGCTCGCAGCACCCACAATATTGAACAGATTCCTTCTGTGTGGATAAGTGCACTGTATTTTCACCATCTTGTCTGATATGCTCCACTTCTCTGTTTGTGCATGTGTGCATACTGGAGTCTCCGTAGAATGACACAACATTGACATGAATCTAAGAGACGAATGATGAAATCATTATAATATCAGACGTTTTGTAGAATAAAGACATTGGGTCTCATTCAAAAATAATTGCATACAAATAAGTGCAGAAAAGATTCCAGAACTATTGTAACTGGATTCACAACAGGTGTGCACTATGCACATGATTTTATTCTTACCTTTGTCTTAATGTCAATGAATTAAAATTATAAATAAAATGTATTATTATTTCTATGTACCTGCAGTTAGAAATTAGCATAAAACACATCCAAACCCTTGCCATATAATGGCATTTTAGACAACCTCTGTTGTACAGCCATGCATCACTCTCTGCAAATGCATTCTCATGAAACCTGTTAAGGAAATGTCCTGGGCATAATTAACCACAAATCAATGCAAAAATATATATTTTGCAAAAAGAAAATTAAGCCCAAAGATGAATTAGGAAAGTGGTCTCAAGTGACATATTCGGCATGTAGAGAAGTGCAAAAGACCTTCAGCCTTCCCCGGGGCTTTCATTAACAACCCTGACAAGAATAAAAGGATTTATACCCCTTCGAATAGATTCTAGTTTAACAATTGGGCTTGGTTGAATTTTCCAATATATTCATAAATTATTACAGGTTCAATCATTCAAATCTTGGTAACGTCTCGGGTTACATGTGTAACCCTTGTTCCCTGAAAAAAGCGGAATGAGATGCTGCGCTTTTGCTAAGCGCTACGGGGAACAATCTTGCATTGTGAGCAGCTGTGAATTTGTGTGAAACACGTCAATGAACATTGACCTGAATTTATAGCCTCGGCTGGTGAAGATCATTAGATGCACCTGTGGCCAGGCTATAAAATAGAGGCGTCACCAGCGGGGCGACAGATACCTTTTTCTGAAGAGCAGTCCTGGGACATCCCAGTTCGGCAAAAAAGCGCAGTATCTCGTTCCGCTTTTTTCAGGGAACAAGGGTTACACATGTAACCCGAGACGTTCCCTTTACAAAAAGCTTCACTTTGATGCTGCGCTTTTGCTAAGCGCTACGGGGAACGCAATACCCACGCCGCCTCACTGGGGCTGTCCGGACCCCTACGGTTGTGAAGTGTGCTCACAAAGCGCGAGAGGTCTCAGACATGAGCTTGATGTCGACTCAAGGGCATAAGAGCATAAACATCTAAACTATTCAATTTTGATGAATGTGTGCGGAGAGAACCAGCCTGCCGCATCACAAACTTGTTCAGGCATGAGCTGAGATGTCGACTCAAGGGCATAAGAGCCCGGAGTAGCAAAGCATCTAACCCATAAAGTTTGATGAATGTGTGCGAAGAGAACCCTATCGCAACACAAAACTTGTCATAAAAACTGATGAATGTGAGCGGAGAGGACCAGCCTGCCGCATCACAAACTTGTTCAGGCATGAGCTGAGATGTCGACTCAAGGGCATAAGAGCCCGGAGTAGCAAAAACATCTAGCCCATAGAGTTCGATAAACGTGTGCGGAAAGGATCAGTCTGCCGCATCACGAACGTGTTCAGGCATGAGCCTGTCATAAAAAACTGAAGAATGTGCATGGAGGGGACCAGCCTACCGCGTCACAAACTTGTTCAGGCATGAGTTTGGGATGTCGACTCAAGGACGTAAGAGCCCGGAGTAGCATGAACATCCAAACGATAAAATCTGATGAATGTGTGCGGAGAGGACCAGCCTGCCGCATCACAAACTTGTTCAGACGTGAGCTTGAGATGTCGACTCAAGGACGTAAGAATCCGGAGTAGCAGAAACATCTAACCCATGAAGATTGATGAACGTGTGCGGAAAGGACCAGCCTGCCGCATCAGGAACGTCTTCAGACACGAGCCTGCCATAAAAAACTGAAGAATGTGCGCGGAGAGGACCAGCCTGCCGCGTCACAAACCCGTTCAGGCATGAGCTTGGGATGTCGACTCAAGGACGTAAGAGCCCGGAGTAGCATGAACATCCAAACTATAAAATCTGATGAATGTGTGCGGAGAGGACCAGCCTGCCGCATCACAAACCTGCTGCAGAGGGACCCCTCTAGCCAAGGCTTTAGAGGCGGCGACCCCTCTGGTGGAGTGAGCCCTGACACCTACTGGCGGAAGCTTGACCGGCGCCTCATAGGCCAGGGCAATAGCGTCCCTCACCCAATGTGACATAGTCTGCTTGGTAGCGGCTGCCCCCCTGTTGCGGCCCCCAAAGCAGAAAAACAATTGCCCAGACTTACGCCACTGGCTAGTGCGGTTGACATAAGTTTGAAGGGCACGGACTGGGCAGAGTCCGTGAAGACTTTCCTGCTCTGGCGTTAAAAACGGCGGGGAGCAGAAGGCTTCCAGAGTGACAGGGTGTAGTGTCGAAAAAGGCACCTTAGAAAGGTAGTCAGGATGAGGATGCAGGATAGCTTTGGCCATACCTGGGGCAAACTCTAAACAGGCCGGCAAAACAGACAGAGCCTGTAGATCCCCGATTCTCTTAAGAGAGGTAATCGCCACAAGAAAAACCAGCTTGAGAGTCAGAAGTCTATCAGATGCTGACTCTAGAGGTTCAAAGGGGGTTTCGGCCAGACCCTCCAGGACTATTGCTAAGTCCCATGAGGGAGTTCTGGTCCTAACAGGAGGCCTCAGTCGCCTGGCTCCACGAATGAAGCGAGCGAGTAGAGAGTGCCTCCCCAAAGGCGCCCCGTCCATCAAGGCGTGGCAAGCCGAAATGGCGGCCACATAAACCCTGAGAGTAGCGGGGCATATGCCTGCTGACAAATTTTCCTGCAGAAAGTCCAGAACTGAAACAATTTGGCAGTTAACTTGATCTGCACCATGTAAACTGCACCACTTTTCGAAGACACCCCATTTATTGGTGTAGATTCTTCTGGTGGAGGGAGCCCTAGCACTAAGAATGGTCTCGATAACTTCAGGCGACAGCCCTGTGTTCCTCAGTTGGTACCCTTCAGGGGCCAAACATGAAGTTTCCACAATTCGGGCAGGGGATGAAATATCGTCCCCTGTGCCTGAGACAGAAGGTCCCTCCTGTCCGGAATCGCCCAAGGCGAGCCGTCGAGGAGAGATATAATTTCTGAGAACCAAATCCTGTTCGGCCAGTGAGGCCTATCAGTAAGAGGCAAGACCCTTGCTGGCAAACTCTGGCTAAGACTCCGGGAGCAGAGAAACCAGGGGAAAAGCATACAGACACATTCTGGGCCATGTATGCGCCATCGCGATCCAGACCCAGGGGGCTGGGTGACTCAGAGAGAAGTAGAGGGGACATTGCGCAGTCTCTTGAGAGGCGAAGAGGTCCACTTCTGCTCTGTAAAATTTCTCCCAAATTTGTTGTACTACCTCGGGGTGGAGTTTCCACTCGCCCCTCGGTATGTTTTGTCTGGACAGCAAATCTGCTCCTGCGACGACATGACGCACCGAGAGTGGGACCCAAGGTAAGGAACCGGGGTCTGAGCCACATAGAAAGGGAACGAAGCGCTCGGCGCGTAACCCTTATTTGCCCTAGGGGACTGGCCCTTGGATGAAATCCCTGGCTTTTAGCCACAGCTGAAACGGTCTCATATGGAGAAGGCCCAAAGGAATCACCGTGGGCGCTAGACGCCATGAGACCTAGTATTCGTTGATACTGATGAACAGTGCAACTTTGACCTAGCCTGAGATTGCTCAGGGAGTTCTGGATGGAGCTGACATGAGCGGGAGACAAATGTGCCCGCATCGTGATCGAGTTCCATATAATCCCTAGATAGGTAATTTCCTGGGTTGGAGAAAGAACGCTCTTCTGGACGTTGAGTCTCAGACCCAGAGAACCTAGATGAGCCAAGACGATATCCCTGTGCTGAACTGCCAGTTCTTGAGATTGTGCTAGTATCAGCCAGTCGTCTAAATAATTCAGAATGCGGATGCCCTGGAGTCGCAAAGGAGCCAGTGCTGCATCCATGCATTTCGTGAATGTGCGGGGTGATAGGGCTAGGCCGAATGGAAGAACCCGATACTGGAAGGCTTCGCCCCTGAAAGCAAACCTCAGGAACTTCCTGTGCTGTGGCAGAATTCCAATATGGAAATATGCGTCCATGAGATCGATCGTGACCAGCCAATCGTGATGTTGGATCTGAGACACGACCGACTTGACAGTTAGCATCTTGAACTTGAACACCCTGACCGAGCGGTTCAAGCCTCGAAGATCTAGAATCAGATGCAACCCCCCACCCTTCTTGGGAACCAGGAAGTATCTGCTGTAATAGCCTGACTCTTTCTCTGGAAGGGGAACATGTTCTATGGCCCCTTTTGCCAAGAGATTTTGCAGTTCTCTCCACAGTAGACATGCCTGCTCGGTCTTACGGTAGTGGGAACCACGCCGTTGAAGCTGGAGGGCGGCGAGCGAATTGAATTCTGTAGCCTCTTTCTACTGTCTTCAGAACCCACATAGAAATACCTGGCAGAAGTTTCCACGCTGCCAGGTTCTCTGAGATGGGTACTAATTTCAACACTTCCTGTTGAGGGGGTGTTGAGTGTTCCGTGTCCTGGACTAAGGCAGGAAGCAACGGTACACCCAACTCTTTGTTGGAAGCCTCTATCACCCAAAACACCAAAGGCGGCGGGAGTGAAGAGGTTTCGTGAGGGTATCGGGTGGGCCGAAGTGGATGATACACACGCCCCGTCCCGAAGGGAACTACCCTCACAAAGTTGGGTACAAGAACGTCAGGGCTTCTTTCTTTTAGAAATCACAGCCCTGAGGTTTTTCTTGGGCGGCTGCTGAGGGCGACGAGCCTGTCCTTAGTCCCTACGAGGGGGAGCAGGACTCACCACGCTCTGTTTTTGAGCCTCTCTCCTAGCAGAAGCGGGGCGAGACTGAGTGGCCGACGGCCCCGCCCCCTGAGTGCGGCGAGGAAGAAACTGCCCAAAGGCTTCCTCATGGCTTTTCGCCTCCTGGAATCTGGAGATAATCGTATTCATGGCGTCTCCGAAGAGACCAGAATGCGAAACCGGGGCATCGATTAAGAAAACTCTGTCCTTATCTCGGATGCCTGACAGGTTAAGCCATAAATGCCTCTCCGTACTGACTAAAGCGGACATAGACCGGCCAATGGCACGGGCTGACTGCTTGGTCGCGCGGAGAGACAAATCCGTAGCTCGATGAAGCTCTGAAAAGGCCTCTTCGTCGAGAGTTTTACCCGCACTCAGATCCTTTAGCAGGTCAGCCTGGTACGCCTGTAACACAGCCATGGTGTGCAGCGCAGCACCAGCCTGACCTGCCGCTTGATAAGCCCTCCCCACTAGCATGGAGGTAGTCCTGCATGGCTTAGAGGGGAGAGCAGGTTTTTTCAAGGATGATGCCGAACCCAGCGAGCGATAACCCGCAAGTGTCACTTCGACCGGCGGCATCCTTGAATACCCTCGCGCCTCAGCACCCACGATAGTCGAATATAACGACGTCGAGGGCACGTGAACACACAAGGTATAAGGGTTCCTCCACGAACGAGCAAGCTCATCGTGGAGGTCATCAAAGAAGGGAAGGGACTGATGAGGTGTTCCCTTCCCTTGGCCATCAGACAGAAATCTCTCCTCTAATTTGGAGCGTTTGGGGTTTCTTGGTCACGTGGCCAGTCTAATTGAAGTCTGGCCACAGCACGAGTAACCACATCGAGTAACTCCTCAGGATTTTGCATCATGTTTTGAGTGCTCTGATGTGGGTAACTCGAAATCTATAGACCCAAGGGAATCGAGGTCCCCCTCCTGAACTGAAGAGGCCGGGCGCTTCAAGAACACGAGAAGGACCAGCCGGATCTGGGGAGAGCGGCGAAAGGGACGCACCCGTCTCTCGCTCCTCAGCCAGATCCATACGAGAGCCCCACGAATGAAGTCGCGGTGCTGGCTCTCGGAAGTAAGCTAGCGGCCTGAAGTATCCCGACCAAAAGAAGGTCACAATGCGCGCACCGCCCGCCCCAACGCAGAGCCGCGTGCTCTTCCCCAAACAAACAAAGCAAAACTCATGCGTGTCCTTGTTCGTCATGAAGCGTTGACAAGGAAACACGCATCGTTTGCTCTGTTTCTCCGCCATTCTCTTTTTATATATATATATATATATATATATATATATATATAATATCTCTTTCAGAGCAGAGAGAGAAAGGAAAGAAAGTTCTGCGCACTGCCTAACAATTTCTAACTCCTAACAAAGAGGGAAGAAAGTTTTCTGAGCAGGTTGTGAGACACACAGCATAGTATGCTCTGAATGAAAAATATCTGTCGACAAGCTGGTGATGCCTCTATTTTATAGCCTGGCCACAGGTGCATCTAATGATCTTCACCAGCCGAGGCTATAAATTCAGGTCAATGCTCATTGATGTGTTTCACACAAATTCACAGCTGCTCACAATGCAAGATTGTTCCCCGTAGCGCTTAGCAAAAGCGCAGCATCAAAGTGAAGCTTTTTGTAAAGGGAACTGACTTTAACCTCTCACGGACTGACTTTTATAGGCATCTTCAAATGCGAAGTTTCCTCCTCAAGCACCCAAATTGGAATAAGTTAAAAGACTCCCCTTCACTGACTGAAAGTATTATAATTCAAGCACAGATTAGGTAAAACGTCAGTAAGCCAATTAGTAGTATTTACAGAGTGCATTAAACATAATGAATAATGATAATACATACCATGTAAGGAGGAGTTTGTTATTCTTGGAACAGTCAATGATCCCAGCTATGGTTTGTTTGAGTATTTTTATTTAATTAATATTATAGGTGTTTATTCAATTAATATTATAGGTGTTTATATGTATGCATATGTTTGTTTGTTTGTTTTTCTTTCTAATGTTTGGTTTAGATGAAGGTTTGTTGATGGATGTTTTTTCATCTTTATGTGATGGTTTACCTGAGATGTAAGAAGACTATTGTTTGTAAGAAAACTTTTGGAAAATTAAAATAAAGAGTGGAAAAAAATAAATTGCCAAAATGAAAAAAAGAAACGAAAATTAAGCCTACATGTAGGACGATTCCTATTTTTTTGATTTGTGACATTAATTTCAGAACAATTAAGGACATTTACCCCCCAATTGTTATTAACGTAGAGTGTCTGAATATTTTACAATGAACCTGTCTTTGTTTGTTGTCTGGCATGCTTTGGTTGTCATCGTTCTCAAATATTTCCACACCGCTGACATTTCTGCTGATGTTTCTGTGCGCTAAATGTTTATGAAATGTCATACATACACTGGCGGCCCAAAGTTTGAAATAATGTACATTTTTAGCGGTTTCGTAAATAAATTGGTACTTTAATTCACCAAAGTGACATTCAGCTGATCACAAAGTACAGTCTGCATATAACTGATGTGAAAAACTGCACCATCGCAATTTGAAAAAAGTATTTTTTGATAAAATCTAGACAGGCCCCATTTCCAGCAGCAATCACTCCAACACCTTATAATATACCTTGAATATACAACAGTTAGTTCCGGTCCTCGAATCTGAGTGGACGAGAGATGTTCCATGAGTATTGATGGTCTCACACCATCAGCACTCGGACGCTTCGCTGTGTGTATCACTCTGCTTGAGTTCGTGCCGTTCTTAAGTGTAAGAGCAGTACATATGTGTTAAGAGCTACAGCATGTGTCTTTTTACATGTATTTTTTTACATTACATATGTTAGCCAGCAGGTGGTGTCAAAAAATAATTTTTGTGTGTAATATGAGCCTGTTAGGTGATGTGAAGTGAATGTGATCGCTCGTATTACTACTACACTACTAAAGCTAGGAAATAGCTTTAAACGGCTTTAAACAAACAACTTCAGGATTAGGGCTCATCACAGCTGACAGACACAAAAGACTGATTAATTACACAAATCAAGGCACTTACCTCTTACCGGACTTCCCACATTAGAGAGGAGATTGCCGTTTCTATAGTGAAAGACTTTTGTGCACCGGCTACCGCGAAATAGGGAGGAATAGCCCACTTGGACGGCTTTTTTTCCACTGAGAAAGCTGACCTTCAGAAAACTGACATAATCTCTGCTTGGGAGTGGCAACAGTTGATCGCACATGCTCCATCTCTCTCTCTCTCTCTCTCTCTCTCTCTCACACACACACACACACACACACACACACACCCATCCTTGTTTATGCAATAACTTGTTAGAAACAGCACAAGCCATGATACTATTTCTGAAGTGACATTTTTTAATTACTAACGGAGGCTTGGACACATCATTTGGTTGGAACCAACAATGGCAGATTCTGATCCATAGCGTAAGAAAGTAGTTCCATGCTCAAATGCGTTTATGACCGTACTCAGTTTTTCCTATTTTTTTTTTATGTACTTGTTCATTGAACTGTTGCTTATAAGCAATATAACACTCGCAATCATGCTATATGACCCTAAATCAGCACTGCTGTAAAAACCTGCGGCCGAATCACAGCAGTGCTGATGTGGGATCATATCGCACTCTTGCTCATGTGATATTGTTTTAGTAACTCATAAGTCAATCATTGAAGAAAAACAATGCTTGAAATTGCCAAAAAAACTGAAGATTTCATACAAAGGTGTACACTACAGTCTTCAAAGACAAAGGACATCTGGCTCTAACAATGACAGAAAGCGATGTGGAAGGCCAGATACAACTAAACAAGTCCAACAGAGTCTAGTGTGTGAAATAGTGTAGGACTCACATGTCCTCAGCTGACAGCTTCATCTAATTCTACCTGCTCAACATCAGTTTCATGTACAACAGTAAAGAGATGACTCAGGGGTGCAGGACTTATGGGAAGAATTGCAAAAAAATTTAAAGAAAAGATTAGAGTGGGCAAAGAAACACATATATTGGACAACAGATAATTGGAAAAGTGTGTTACGGATCTTAATCTCATTGAACATTTGTGGGATCAGCTAGACTGTAAGGTGCATGAGAAGTGCCCGACAAGACAGCCACATCTATGACAAGTGCTACAGGAGGCATGGGGTGAAATGTCACTGGAGTATCTTGACAAACTGACAGCTAGAATGCCAAGGATCTGCAAAGTTGTCATTGCTGCACATGGAGGATTTTTTGATGAGAACTCCTTGAAGTAGTTTAAGAAGTTCTGAAATTTGTTTTTAAATTGTAATAGTAATTTTTCACATTATTAATGTCCTGGCTATAGGCCTACATTGTGATCAGTTGAATGTCACTTTGGTGAATAAAAGTACCAATTTATTTCCATAAGAGCAAAATCTACATTATTCACAATTTTGGCCAGATAGTATAGTTTATTTGGTATCTGAACATTTTTAAGAGTACGAGGACATGAGTGCAGTATTGGACGGTATTGGGACATCAGTACAACAATGGGAATAGTAAGCATTTGATTCATATCTCTACTCTTAGTCTTGTATCTCTATACAACACTGGCACAACCTCATTATAGATTACATTCACTTAGAAAAATTAACACATTCGACACACCCTCTGAACATCTCAATATCTGGGACTGGAGATCTGCAACCCAACCCGGGCCCGATGGGACCCAAGAACCCGACAGGTTTCGGGCCGGGTTCGGGTAAATCTTTCAAGTAGGACTTCGGGTTCGACTAAACAAATTACTTGTAGATAAAAGAGGAGCAGCCATCTAATTAGTATTTAGTCAATTACTGTTTTAATGACCAATACTGGCATATTTGTGACCATGAGATCCACGTACACGACGCCGTGAGACTTTCTATACGACAGGAATCGAATGAACAAGTACAATATAAAATAGAGTTAAATATGATGATTCAATGTTAAATAAAATTTTATAAAAATAATTAAGATTAGAACATTAATATATCCTTAGAAACTTTTATAATTGGAGTCAGATAAAATAAACGAGGATCTTAAAATGAATAAAGTTATTTAACTGGAACGAAATAACTTAAACTGAACGCACACGACAAGACAGAATGCGCAGTAGACCTTCAGCCATGCCATTGAATTCCATCCTTGGGCCAGTTGGGTGGCTTCCCTCTTACATCCCCCAGGGCTCAACAAGCCCATTTGTTTTTTACAATACTACTGTAAATTAGTAGTATTTACAGAGTGCATTAAACATAATGAATAATGATAATACATACCATGTAAGGAGGAGTTTGTTATTCTTGGAACAGTCAATGATCCCAGCTATGGTTTGTTTGAGTATTTTTATTTAATTAATATTATAGGTGTTTATTCAATTAATATTATAGGTGTTTATATGTATGCATATGTTTGTTTGTTTGTTTTTCTTTCTAATGTTTGGTTTAGATGAAGGTTTGTTGATGGATGTTTTTTCATCTTTATGTGATGGTTTACCTGAGATGTAAGAAGACTATTGTTTGTAAGAAAACTTTTGGAAAATTAAAATAAAGAGTGGAAAAAATAAATTGCCAAAATGAAAAAAAGAAACGAAAATTAAGCCTACATGTAGGATCGATTCCTATTTTTTGATTTGTGACATTAATTTCAGAACAATTAAGGACATTTACCCCCAATTGTTATTAACGTAGAGTGTCTGAATATTTTACAATGAACCTGTCTTTGTTTGTTGTCTGGCATGCTTTGGTTGTCATCGTTCTCAAATATTTCCACACCGCTGACATTTCTGCTGATGTTTCTGTGCGCTAAATGTTTATGAAATGTCATACATACACTGGCGGCCCAAAGTTTGAAATAATGTACATTTTTAGCGGTTTCAGTAAATAAATTGGTACTTTAATTCACCAAAGTGACATTCAGCTGATCACAAAGTACAGTCTGCATATAACTGATGTGAAAAACTGCACCATCGCAATTTGAAAAAAGTATTTTTTGATAAAATCTAGACAGGCCCCATTTCCAGCAGCAATCACTCCAACACCTTATAATATACCTTGAATATACAACAGTTAGTTCCGGTCCTCGAATCTGAGTGGACGAGAGATGTTCCATGAGTATTGATGGTCTCACACCATCAGCACTCGGACGCTTCGCTGTGTGTATCACTCTGCTTGAGTTCAGTGCCGTTCTTAAGTGTAAGAGCAGTACATATGTGTTAAGAGCTACAGCATGTGTCTTTTTACATGTATTTTTTTACATTACATATGTTAGCCAGCAGGTGGTGTCAAAAATAATTTTTGTGTGTAATATGAGCCTGTTAGGTGATGTGAAGTGAATGTGATCGCTCAGTATTACTACTACACTACTAAAGCTAGGAAATAGCTTTAAACGGCTTTAAACAAACAACTTCAGGATTAGGGCTCATCACAGCTGACAGACACAAAAGACTGATTAATTACACAAATCAAGGCACTTACCTCTTACCGGACTTCCCACATTAGAGAGGAGATTGCCGTTTCTATAGTGAAAGACTTTTGTGCACCGGCTACCATGAAATAGGGAGGAATAGCCCACTTGGACGGCTTTTTTTCCACTGAGAAAGCTGACCTTCAGAAAACTGACATAATCTCTGCTTGGGAGTGGCAACAGTTGATCGCACATGCTCCATCTCTCTCTCTCTCTCTCTCTCTCTCTCTCACACACACACACACACACACACACACACACACCCATCCTTGTTTATGCAATAACTTGTTAGAAACAGCACAAGCCATGATACTATTTCTGAAGTGACATTTTTTAATTACTAACGGAGGCTTGGACACATCATTTGGTTGGAACCAACAATGGCAGATTCTGATCCATAGCGTAAGAAAGTAGTTCCATGCTCAAATGCGTTTATGACCGTACTCAGTTTTTCCTATTTTTTTTTATGTACTTGTTCATTGAACTGTTGCTTATAAGCAATATAACACTCGCAATCATGCTATATGACCCTAAATCAGCACTGCTGTAAAAACCTGCGGCCGAATCACAGCAGTGCTGATGTGGGATCATATCGCACTCTTGCTCATGTGATATTGTTTTAGTAACTCATAAGTCAATCATTGAAGAAAAACAATGCTTGAAATTGCCAAAAAACTGAAGATTTCATACAAAGGTGTACACTACAGTCTTCAAAGACAAAGGACATCTGGCTCTAACAATGACAGAAAGCGATGTGGAAGGCCAGATACAACTAAACAAGTCCAACAGAGTCTAGTGTGTGAAATAGTGTAGGACTCACATGTCCTCAGCTGACAGCTTCATCTAATTCTACCTGCTCAACATCAGTTTCATGTACAACAGTAAAGAGATGACTCAGGGGTGCAGGACTTATGGGAAGAATTGCAAAAAATTTAAAGAAAAGATTAGAGTGGGCAAAGAAACACATATATTGGACAACAGATAATTGGAAAAGTGTGTTACGGATCTTAATCTCATTGAACATTTGTGGGATCAGCTAGACTGTAAGGTGCATGAGAAGTGCCCGACAAGACAGCCACATCTATGACAAGTGCTACAGGAGGCATGGGGTGAAATGTCACTGGAGTATCTTGACAAACTGACAGCTAGAATGCCAAGGATCTGCAAAGTTGTCATTGCTGCACATGGAGGATTTTTTGATGAGAACTCCTTGAAGTAGTTTAAGAAGTTCTGAAATTTGTTTTTAAATTGTAATAGTAATTTTTCACATTATTAATGTCCTGGCTATAGGCCTACATTGTGATCAGTTGAATGTCACTTTGGTGAATAAAAGTACCAATTTATTTCCATAAGAGCAAAATCTACATTATTCACAATTTTGGCCAGATAGTATAGTTTATTTGGTATCTGAACATTTTTAAGAGTACGAGGACATGAGTGCAGTATTGGACGGTATTGGGACATCAGTACAACAATGGGAATAGTAAGCATTTGATTCATATCTCTACTCTTAGTCTTGTATCTCTATACAACACTGGCACAACCTCATTATAGATTACATTCACTTAGAAAAATTAACACATTCGACACACCCTCTGAACATCTCAATATCTGGGACTGGAGATCTGCAACCCAACCCGGGCCCGATGGGACCCAAGAACCCGACAGGTTTCGGGCCGGGTTCGGGTAAATCTTTCAAGTAGGACTTCGGGTTCGACTAAACAAATTACTTGTAGATAAAAGAGGAGCAGCCATCTAATTAGTATTTAGTCAATTACTGTTTTAATGACCAATACTGGCATATTTGTGACCATGAGATCCGCGTACACGGCCGCCGCGAGACTTTCTATACGACAGGAATCCGAATGAACAAGTACAATATAAAATAGAGTTAAATATGATGATTCAATGTTAAATAAAATTTTATAAAAATAATTAAGATTAGAACATTAATATATCCTTAGAAACTTTTATAATTGGAGTCAGATAAAATAAACGAGGATCTTAAAATGAATAAAGTTATTTAACTGGAACGAAATAACTTAAACTGAACGCACACGACAAGACAGAATGCGCAGTAGACCTTCAGCCATGCCATTGAATTCCATCCTTGGGCCAGTTGGGTGGCTTCCCTCTTACATCCCCCAGGGCTCAACAAGCCACGTGATAAAATGTGCGGATTGATGGTCTCAGATGCGGAGGTTCGTCCTCCACCACCCAGATTGAGTCACTAATTAGGCATTCCAAATTGGGGAGAAAAAAAAAATATATATATAATGCCACCCAAAATTTTATCACATTTATAATTTGCAAGATATGATTTATGCCTTATGTGATCCCATATATGCGCTTTACAGATATAAATTCATAAATACATCATATTAACCTCAGCGGTCCTGCCATTTACACGTGTTTTTAAGCCAAGATTTCTGTGGAGGAGATGATGGGTTTTCGGTCCCCCATTTAGTCAAGCTGTCATGCAACTTTTGCCCATGTGTTTTCACAAGAAGGATCAAAGATTATTCACTGAGGGAAAGATTTGATTACTGGCTGATAGAACAGACATGCCACTAAATAGGGATGCACCGGTACCACTTTTTCTGTTGCGATTCCGATATCGGAAATCTCAGTATTAGCCGATGCCAATTCGATACCAGTGTTGTTTTTTGCACAATCAGTTTAGAATATCTTTACATTATTGTGTGGAAATAATTGGGTGTGCTCTTTAATATGTAAAGAAACACAAACCTCTAACTACACATTATTTCAATATAAATATACAGCTTATTAAGAAAGACTTTATTATTAACTAGTATACTGGATAATGTAGCAGCAAAATTAACAGTAATTCCAGTATAAATCATCAGTAGAAAATAAGTGTTTATTTTTTTTTATTTTGCAAGATTTTCCAACATGTATCTGGACTTTAAAGGATTCAGATCTCTTTTTTGTTCAATTTAGTTGTAACACATCAGTCCAATTTTCATTCACAGTTATTTTTTGGAACCCATTCAACATAAATATTATTATAATTGGTAAACAAATAATAATAATAATAATATATAATAATAGTAATATATAGTAATATATCTCAATTTTTCACCTTTAACTTTTAAATCCTCACGCTTTTATTTTGACATTCTGAACTCTCCAGGAAGTCCTTTAAGTATATCTGTTAGTAGGCAAGTTCACAGTAGTTTAATTAGCTTATTAAAATTGCAAGCAAAAGTAATATCAAATCCACTTTTTGGAGATCTGGATGATTTGGCAGGTAATAAGAAATATACAAAACCTCCTCAAGGACCTAAGCTAAAAAAGGAAGGAAAAAGAGGTAGTAGCTTTGTAACTAGCATTTCACAGGTTAATGATGGTCATAAAGCTACAACAAAGAATGCAGCATCAGCTTCTAGTGCTTTTACTAAACCTTGTGCATTCTGTGAGAAAGATCATACATTGGAAGAATGTTATCAGTTCAGTGTTAAGCCTTATAAAGACAAATTGGACCTTTTGAGAAAGAACAGATTTTGCTTTGGATGCCTAGTGAAAGGCCACTTAAGCAAAGATGCACATGTCAATTGTGTTCAAAGAAACATCCAAGCATGTTACATAACCACACAAGACAAATGTCATGTGAAAGAAATAATAAAAGTTGATGAAACTGAAACAGTTACCACGTTACCTGCTACAGCGAGTCATGAAACAAGTGCCTGTACTGGGGCCGGAGACAATTGTGTTTTTGCCATAGTACCTGTTAAAATAAAGTCCAAAAAAAGTGATAAGACTGTGGAGGTGTATGCATTCATAGACCCAGGCAGTTCAGCCACCTGTTGCATGGAGGCATTATCAAGACTGTTGAATGTCCAGGGTAGAAATATTGATGTGATGTTAAGCACCATTAACTCAAAGAAACGAGTAGAAAGTTATGTGCTCACTGACTTGGAGATAAGTGGATTGGAAGAGAACAACTTTCTTGAACTTTCCAAAGTGTTTACTCAAAAGAATATCCCAGTTTCAATGGAAAACATTCCACAGCAACACGAAATTGTCAAATGGCTTTACCTCAGTGAAGTGAAGTTGCCTCACATTGATGCTGGAGTTGAAATCTTAATAGGCAATAAAGAGCCATGGAAAGTAATTAACAGTAAGCAAAATGGGCCATACGCTGTAAAGACTACTCTTGGATGGATTTTGAATGGACCTCTTAGAGAACCTGTTGAGGACAGTATGCATGACAACACTCTGACAACAGAATTTCCATTGAAAGTGTGGAACAGATGCTCATACAACAGTACAATCATGATTTTCCAGAAATAAATTGTGATGACAGAGCTGAATTGTCTAAGGAGGATCATCAGTTTTTGGATTTTGTGTCCAACTCATTACAGTTTGTCAATGGTCAATATTATATTGGCCTTCACTTCAAGAAAACTGTTGTTCAAATGCCTAACAATCGAAGAGTAGCAGTTCAGCGAGCACTAAATCTCAAAAAGAAATTCAAGAAAAGTGACTCCTTTCATGAAGAGTACTCAAACTTTATGAATGACATGCTTAACAAAAACCATGCAGTTAAGGTACCCATATCACATCAAGATGGTCAAGTCTGGTATATACCTCACCATGGGGTGTACCATCCTCAGAAGATAAAACTAAGAGTAGTGTTTGACTGTGCTGTCAGCTTCCAAGGAATATCTTTGTATAGTGAGCTCCTACAAGGCACAGATATGACAAACTCACTTATCGGAGTGCTCACTCGTTTCAGGCAAGAGTCAGTTGCCATGATGGCAGATGTTGAAGCAATGTATTATCAAGTAAGTTCCTGAAAAAGAGACTGACCTGTTGCACTTCCTATGGTGGCCAGATGGAGATGTAAATCAGGATTAGCTGAGTACAAAATGGTTGTCCATCTCTTCGGTGCAAAGTCATCTCCAAGTGTTGCTAATTTCACCCTTAGGAAAATAGCAGAGGAAAACCGTTGTACGTCATCTGTTGAAGCAGTTAACACTGTTCTCAAGAACTTTTATGTAGACGACTGTTTAAAATCTGTCTCAAGCCATGCTCAAGCAATTGCCTTGTACAATGATCTCACAAAACTTTGTGCTAGTGGAGGATTTCATCTCACAAAGTGGGCAAGAAAGAGTCGTGCATTGTTAGCCTCTGTTCCTGAGAGTGAGAGAGCTAAAGATGTAAGAAACTGGGACTTGAGTCAAGATACGCTTCCTGTGGAGAGAGCTTTAGGGGTGCTATGGTGTGTCAATTCAGACTTGTTCAAGTTTAATATCAGTCAGAAAGAAAGACCTGTAACCAGAAGAGGCATCCTGTCAATCACAAGTTCCATCTATGCCCCTTGGGTTTTCTCGCACCTGTTGTATTGCCAACAAAAATTCTGATGCAGCAATTGTGCAAAGAAAGACTTGCATGGGACGATGACATACCAGAACAGTTTTCAGACAAGTGGAATGCCTGGTTTCAAGGGTTGAAACAATTGACTGAATTCAGTGTAAGAAGATGTGTGAAACCAGTAAACTTTGGAGTTACAACAACAGCTCAAATTCATCAGTTCTCGGATGCAAGCGAAATGGGATATGGAGTTGTCTCATACCTCAGATTAGTAAATGTTGATGGGCTTGTACATTGTGCCTTTATGATGGGGAAGTCACGTGTAGCACCATTAAAGCAAATTACTATTCCACGTATGGAGTTGACTGCAGCTGTTGTGGCGGTGAAGATACAGTATAATATGTTGAAAGATGAACTGGAACTGGAATTGCTTGAATCTGTATTTTGGACTGACAGTACAACTGCGTTGCAATATATTGACAATGAAAGGCCATTTTAAGAGAGTCAACCAAGCCACTGCAGTGGAGGTACATCAATACCACAAAAAACCCTGCTGATTGTGCATCCAGGGGAGTTACTTGTGAAAAGTTCATGGAAAACTTGAGTTGGATCCATGGTCCTTCTTTTCTTAAAGACCCATAGTGTATGTGGCCAGACAAAAATCTTGACCCATCTACAAAAATGGATGATGAAGAATTTAAACACTCAGTCTCAGTGAATCTTGTGGGCACTTCTGAAGGCATAGACACTGTGAACAAACAAATTAATCATTACTCTGATTGGTACAAGTTGAAGAGACCTGTAGCCTGGATTCTTTGTTTCAAGGTCATGCTTATCCAGAGTTGTAAAACAAGAACCTCAGCAAAAAAACAACAAAGCTCTAACTCTGCAGGACTTAACAAGGGCAGAAATTGAGATAATCAAGTTCACTCAAGGTCAAGCATTCAAAGACACAATTTCCATGTTGCAAAAAGGTAATGCATCTGTAAAAAAGAACAGATGCCTTTCCAAACTTGATCCAAATCTTCAGGATGGAATGTTGAGAGTTGGAGGTCGTCTTGGTAAACGTAAAACATCCAGTTATCATACCCAAAGACTCACATGTCACTACATTAATCTTAAGAGACGTTCATGAGAAAATTGGACATTGTAGAAGGAACTACATGCTTTCAAGAATGCAACAAACATACTGGGTTCCATCTGAAAACTCCATTGTGAGGAAGTTCCTCTCTAGATGTGTGACATGTAGAAAAATAAGAGCAAAGGCTGTAGAACAAAAAATGTCAGAACTGCCACATGACAGATTAATACCAGATCAGCCACCCTTTACTAATCTTGGGGTAAGACTATTTTGTACCATTTGAAGTTAGACAAGGTAGAAGTAATGTTAAAAGATATGGTGTATTGTTTACTTGTTTGACAACAAGAGCTGTGCATATTGAACTTGCAGTTACACTGGACACCGACTCCTGTTTGAATGCCATTCGACGCTTTGTGTGCAGGAGAGGTCAGGTGTCAGTCATGAGAAGTGACAATGGTACTAACTTCAAAGGTGCTGAGATTGAACTGCGGAAAGCCATTCAACAATGGAATCAAACAAAAATTGAAAGCACTCTCATGCAAAAAGGAATACAATGGATATTCAACCCACCTTCTGGATATCATTTCGGTGGTATATGGGAAAGACAGATAAGGTCAGTCAGAAAGATCCTAAGGGTTCTGTTAAAGGAACAAACACTTACTGATGAGTGCCTGCACACACTCCTATGTGAGGTGGAAGCAATAATAAATGAGAGACCACTTACCATTGCTTCAAATGATCCCACAGATCTTGAACTCTTGACACCTAATCATTTCCTTTAAATGAAAAAGCAACCAGCTTTACCTCCTGGACTTTTCACATACGCACGTCGCAAGTGGAAGCAAATACAGTACCTTGCTGACTTATTTTGGAAGCGATGGATGTGTGAATATTTACCTTTGCTCCAAGAGCGTCAAAAATGGACTCAAGTGAGAAAAAGCCTTTCAGTTGGAGATGTTGTCCTAATAATAGATGACTCTTCGCCAAGAAATTCATGGCTCTTTGGACGAATCACTAAGGTTTTTCCAGACAAAAAAGGACTTGTAAGACGTGTGTTGGTTAAAACTAAGACCAATATCTTGGAAAGGCCTGTTGACAAGTTATGCCTTATCTGTGAAATGGACTGTTAAATGTGCCTCAGACAATTATGTGTGTTTTTCCCATTATGTAAGGATGTACGTTGCAGAAAACAAGTAATGACTATTGTAATATATTGAATATTTGAAACGTGTTTGAAGTTATGCATAATGTGAAAATTAAGATTATATGGCTCTATTGTTATTGGTAAAAAGATTATTGTCAGTCTTCCTGTCTGTCAATTAGGGGCCGGAAATGTAGGAGCCATATTTCTGATTAGTATTATTTAAATGTATTACTATAATTCTTTGTGTTCTTTAGACATTTAATGTTGTTTATTTCTTTATTCTATACAACTGTATATATTTAATTTGCTATTGGATAATGTCTTTTGGTTATTCTGCGCATGTTCGGGAGGGAGGGGGTAGTAAGTGAAGAGCTAAGTGCTGATGGACAGAGTGAAGAGACGAAGTGTGGAATAATACAAGCTTTTGACCATAATCCTGAACAAAGTAAAAAGTTGTTAAAGTCAACGAATAAGTTGTTGAAAAACGAAGTGACTACTGTTAAGATGGAAGAAATGTGAATCTGTATTAAACAAGTAATAAACAAGGATAAATATTTCATGGATTCCTGATTGTGAGTGCTTAATCAAGATGGTAAGAATTAAGGATGCGAGTCAAAACTTGGAATAACTGGAAGTTTATCACATGGCGTTACATGTTTTATTGGGCACTCAAATTTAATTTTGCTTAGGGGATGGAAGTCGGCTGGAGTGCCCTCGTTTCAAAAGTGGTACACAAAGATGGGCAGCGTAGCAGTATTTGAAGAAATGCCATATAGAAGGCTAGGCAACATAGATGTATTTAATAAAAAATGGGGTAGATATTTAGCCTTTTTAGAAGGCTCTAGTGAAGGGGCAGTGGAGGGAGATTTGCAGTTTTAAAGGTATGATTTTTTTTTAATATATATTGTTGTAGAAATTTTGATGCTCATTGATCAGTAATAGTCATTGCAGGGGAATGCCTCTGTGTCTGAGGGATGCAGAGGGGGAGGATCTGCTTCTGTCAGAAAACCTTGGGATAAAAGAGTATACAATACAAGTCAGCCCTCCCTTTCTGGGTCCCACTCATGGCACAGATTAACTCCTGTGTAATGACCGGGTCCTTCTTGCAAGAATAAATAATTGTAAAAGACTGTTTGATTCAGAGTGTCTCTTACGCAGTGATAATGGTTGGTTGATAATTTTTAGCCACAACAATTTGGTGTCAGAATAGTGGGATTCCTTGGAAGTGCCTTCTGGACCTGAGTGCAGACGGTGTTTGGCCACCTGGACTGAGAAGTTCCAGCTCTACCTCGCAAGCTTAAGAGAGAGGGGCCGACCACACTAGGAGAAACTCCACTGGAATCAAATGAAAACGAACCCGTGGCAACCCAAATATCGCTGGTAAGGGACGACTAAATTATTTTCTTTTGGTATGAAAGTGAGTGAACCATATTGGCTGAGACTGTTTTTTGTGTGGTCCGAGTGCAAGAGGTTCTCGAACAAAGACCGAGACCTGATAGGTCAAGAGGTTTTCAAACGGAGACTGAGTTCTCGCAGAAATTGTTTAATTAGGTTAGCTGAAATCGAAGTTGAGCAAATTGTAATTAACAAAGCACTAGGGAGTGCACCCTTAGCTGATCTTGGGTTAAAAATCAGATCTGTTGGAGACGTCCAACAGATGATAAGACGTGCGTCGAACAGTAACCCACAGAGAAACAGAAACAGCCAGTATGGGGAAATCTCAAAGCAAGCTTGCAAAATTTGATACACTGGTTTTCTGTCAAATGAGGGAAAAAAACTATAAGAGAATCAGTGGAACAGGGCAGCGGGGCACAAAAAGGCTGTTGTGGCTGCGTTCAACATGTGTGTAAGAATGTGAACAGACAGTGGGCTGTTGCTTTAAGGAAGCAGATAGAAGAGAACAAAAACATATTTTAAAGAATTAGCATGTAGGGTTGAAAATGTGGAATGTAAAAATAAAATGTGTGAAAGATCTGTTTGTGTGTCAGCACCACCAGAACATTTTAATTAATTTTTTGGAAAAATATGTTTGTGTTTTCCCACATGAAACGACGATTGTGCCGGTGCCGCCGGCATACAAACATCACTATCCCGTGGCAGAGCTGAAAGCCCTGAAACTGAACCCTGACCTCGACTGCTCTCCGCCCAGAAGACAAGCACCACAAGCAGCTTCTCCCCTCTCTGACAGTGAAGGAGACCTGAATGAACTTTTTTTCCTGAGACCTGAGATCGCACAAGCAGTGAAAGCAAGTTACATTGAATGGAGCGGGCGATTGACCTCCACCCTGGCACACGCTGTACACGCAGAGCAACAGCTGCTGACAAAGAAAGACAAAGTCAAGGCGAAGGGAGAGAGAGATCTTCAGCTGGAGTCTAATGTCAGCACATCGAAACCACAGCAGAAGTGGCCTGACAGGAAGAACAAAGGCTACAGAAACCAGCGAAGGTGGAGTTGCGGCGTGTGTAAGACTGACAACCATGAGTTTAGAGAATGTACGAGATGCAGGCTGTGTAAGCAGGAGGGACATTGGGCTACAGACTGTCCGGGGAAGAAAAAAGCAGACTGAAGCAGAGCAGAGAGCGGAGAGTAGCGAAGGTGGGGGCCGGAAACAGGGTGATCAGCTGCTACAGGACAGAGAAGTGAACATATTTTTACACACACACACACAGACAACACACACACATACATTGATTACATACTGCTCTCTGCAATGAAGACAATGCTTGCAAATCTTTCCGTGTGACTGATGAAGATTTATGTGATAATGTTTCGGATGAAAGTTTGAGAATGTACAAAAGTTCAGGGTTTTTACAAATGCAGAGATATCAAATGTTAGTTGATGGGACATTAGTAAACTTTTTGGTAGATTCTGGGGCTGGCCATACTACGATACGACTATGTGACTTGCCATGTGTCCCAAAATTGACAGGTTCAGTGCATGATAGCACTTTGGCCTAGGGCCATTTTGATTTCCGAAAAATTAATAATGCCCTTAGAGTATGAGTCAAAGGAGAAGGGGAGAACATGCGTTTTTGTGTTCACCAGCTTGTCCGGTACCTCTAATGGCCAGAGATTTAATGTGTGAATTAAATTTGACCCTTACTTCCTTTGGAATTAGCATTGAGGAAGAACCACAAATACAGTATGTTGTTCTAAATTTGAACCGCAGTGGGCTTATGAATGGTGTGTGAAAAATGATGATTGTGCAAAATGATCTTGAAATTGGCAAAAGATCGAACATTGTCATTTAACACAGAAAACATGACGCCTGACCAATTGCATTGCACGTCACATGTTGTAATTGAACGTGAACTATAATCTGAGGAGGGGTAATTTAACAGGGCAGAAAATGAGAGTGTGAAATTTTATAAGATTTTCTGGGCAGAAAATGTGTGTGTGTGCTCTCAGCTTGCCTGACAGAAAAACAAATGCAGTTCTATTTTGATAGCAGGGAACACTGAGGCACCCTAATCAGTGATCAAGGCAAAAGAGCAGCTGTGAGCAGATTTGGGCCCCTTTGTGAGAGAATGCATAAAAGCAACAGATTAGTATAGGAGTGAAACACAGCAAAAGTGTAAGAGCATTTATATCAAAATGTGATTTTGAGATTGAAGTACAGAGAACTGTAACTGCTATTGTGAAGAGTGCGGTGGAGAAAAATGGGAGGGGAGCTACCTCTGTCATAGACATTAAAAGGCTGTGAACCGGTTGTAATCACCCCAAAATCTGATTACAGACCCTGTCAAGCACAATACCCCCTAAAACAGGAGGCACTGCAGGGTATTATGCCAGTTTTTGACTCCTTGTTGAAGGAGGGCATAATTATAACATGTCATGATTCTCCAGTGCACACGCCAATCTTCCCTGTGAAGACAAATCTGTGCATATGATGAAGCAAAATTGCAGTTTGTGAAACAGGAAATAAAGTTTTTGGGAAATGTTATCAGACCAAACAGTAAATCCATCTGTGACAAACGTGTACAGGCCATAAAAGATGTGCCAAAACCAATTACGCAAAAACAATTATTGTCATTTTTAGGCATGTGTGCTTATTGTCATACATTTATTCCGAATTATGCCATTCTTGAACAGCATTTGCGAGCCCTGATGACAGGGAAAGGGTTGAGGTCATGTGACAAGCTTGTTGGGGCAAGCGAAGCCGAAGAGGCATTTGCTAACATGAAAGAGCAAATGGCTCTGGCTCCCACTTTGGGTCTGCCGGATGTAAACAAACCGTTTGTTCAGATGACAGATGAGAAAAATGGGTTTATGACTTCTGTTCTTTTGCAGACTCATGGAGACAGACTGCGACCAATGGCATATTTCTCAACCAAACTTGACGCAGTAGCAGCAGGTTTACCACACTGTTTGAGGGCTGTGGCGGCTGCTGAACTGGCAGTACTGGCATCCAGGGAATTCGTGGGGTATTCTGATTTAACTTTGAGGGTTCCACACGCAGTTTCCATGATTTTGCAAGAGCAGAGAACGTCACATTTATCTACAGCCCGATGGCTGAGGTACCACACAATTTTATTGGACATGCCAAACATAACTGTTAAAAGATGCACAACTGTGAATCCCTGCCACACTTCTCACCACAGAGGAGGATGGCGAGGGACCTCACTGTTGTCTGTCAGCACTTAAACAGGTGTGCACACCGCTTCCAGATCTATTAGACATGCCATTAGACAATTGTGACAATATGCTCTTTGTGGATGGGTCGGTTTCCAAAGATCCACAAACAGGAAAGAATAAGGTTGGTTACGCGATAACCACTGAATTTGAGGTCGTGACATCTGGCAAACTGCCATCAAATTATTCAGCTCAGGCAGCTGAACTGGTTGCTTTAACAGAAGCATGTAAACTTACGGCAGACAAATGTGTGACAAAATACACAGATTAGCGTTATGCCTTTGGGGTAACACAAGATTTTGGTGCTTTATGGAAGCACAGAAAATTTCTGAAGTCAGATGGTCAACCAATATTAAATGCGTCTCTTGTGTCTGAGCTTTTGGAGGCCATTCTTTTACCAGACAAGGTCGCGATTTGCAAATGCGCAGCGCACACTAATGATAACAGTTCAGTCTCAACAGGAAACGCACAAGCAGACGTGGCAGTGAAGGCCGAGGCAGCGATGGAGACAAAAGAGACTACGTGTGCTTTGATATCTGACAATAACCTCAACATTTGTTCTTGTTTATAGAGCATGCAAACTTTTTCCACAGGCAAGGAGAAAACCCGATGGAAGGCAGCTTGCTTTAGCTCTAAGGAGAATGTGTGGATGAGCTGTGATGGCATGCTTTGTTTACCCAAACACTTCTTTCCTCATTATGGAAAGTTGATACATGGGTTAGACCATGTATCAAAAGAGGGGATGGTTGCACAAATGAAAGAATTGTGGTTTGCTGAAAATTTTTGCAAAAGCAAACAATCAAATTGGCTAAGTGCTGTGAGGAAACTGGGCTCACATGGGTTAAAGCTCTCCCAATTGTGTTGATGTACATAAAAAGAGAAAAAGAGTCAAAACAAATTTAAGTCCATTTGAAATACTCTTTGGTAGACCACCATTCATGGGAATAGAAAGGGGTAGACAAGGGCTGCCATCAACAGATCTGTGTGAGAATGACATGTTGAATTATTGCAAAGAAATGTCTTCTCTGTTGTCCAATGATTGTGTTCAGGTGAAAAGCTGCATAAGATCAGGCCTGGCAATTTCGTTGTGATTCATGACCTGATGAGAAAGAGCTGGAAGGCGAAAAGTTGGCTGGCACCATTCCAAGTACTACTAACAACTCACTATGTGGGGGTTCATGCCAACCATTGCAGGAAAGTTCCGCGCACATCGCAGGAGAATCAGCAAAAGGAAGAGATTGTACCGAGTGAATGTCAATAAACACTGAAGTCAAGTCTGAACACCAAGTACCACAATCAGTGGAAGAGCAAGGCCAACCACAGAGGATAACACGGCCTGTGTGCAGATTGGACCCCATCGTGTGGTCACAAGCAGTAATCATCGTGAAAAGGTACGAACTGAAAAGAATTAAAGCAGGATGTCTGACTGCAGGGTCAGAATCAACGTGAAGGACAGAACAGCGGACAATTGTACAGCAGTCATCAACGACAAAGAAGTCAACTTCACATGCCCATTCAGCAAGCCACATGAAACTTCATCTGCAGAAGTGTGGGTGTGTGGCAACAGGGCATTTCATCGGATGACATAAGAAATGGAGAGGGTGTTGTTATCAAGCTTTGATGAATGTGGGTACATCTGTGTATTTGCCAAACAAGGCACCCGGGGTGGGAAGGGAAGTAAAAAATAAATGTTGAAATTCTACCTGGGGTTTTACCAAAGCACTATGCAGCAAATGTGGGGTGGTCATTGTTCTTAGGGGTGGGTACAACGGTAACAGTTAATAAGATAAATGGGCTAGCATGGACAGTATTAGCAATAGCTAATAGCACAGAAAATGCTTTGACAATGATAAATGATGAAATGAAACAGTTAAGAGATGCGGTCATTCAAAACAGGTTGGTTCTTGATATGTTAACTGCAGAGAAAGGGGGAGTTTGCAAAATGTTGGGAATGTCTTGTTGTTTCAATATTCCAGATTACAGTGACAACATCACGAATGTAATTGAACACATGAGAAAAGCCGTACAGGAGCCAGAACATAATAAGTACATGGGTTACTTGGTTTATGACTCTCTGGGGAGGATGGGGGTATTGGCTGATTCAAACTGTGTTACCAATTGCGGTGGTAAGACTGTCGATATTGTTATGTTTACCATGCATCATAACGTGTGTTTCCAGCTCAGTACAGAGACTGGTTAAAGCAGGGGTGTCTGTTCAAATGTTAAAAAATTACAGTATATCCAGAGGATGATGAAAACAAATATGATGATACAAGTAGTGAGAGCTACTGTGAAATGTGTTAAAATGAGATATGCCTTCCTTTCTGAGAATGTTTTGATATGTAAAGAGGGTTATAAGCAGCTGTCATCCATGTTACGAGATGACGTACAAGGAGAGGGTTTGAAATGAGGGATTTAATTATACTTTTATTCTTTGTATTTTTTATTTTTTTTTATATAGCCTGCTGACAAAACCAAAATGTTAAATTGATGTGTTTTTCCTACTTAATCTGTACACTATTCCTTGTTTATACTGAAGTGACTGAGGGTCTGATTTTATGTCAGACGTGCAGTAACGGTGTTTACTCATTTAGCCCGGCTTCAGATAAAGTCTTTACTTGCTTGCTAATACTTAAGGGGACT
This sequence comes from Xyrauchen texanus, assembly GCF_025860055.1. Taxonomy (NCBI): domain Eukaryota; kingdom Metazoa; phylum Chordata; class Actinopteri; order Cypriniformes; family Catostomidae; genus Xyrauchen; species Xyrauchen texanus. The sequence goes on along the minus strand of NC_068306.1, from coordinate 41,719,721 downwards.
ATCCCCACAAAAAACAGCCTAAGCTTTTTATTTTTCCAAATGTTATTTCACAAATGTTTAAGAGAGTGATCATTTATGTGAAAATCAGAGATGAAGAGTGTGATGGTATGACTTAAAATTTGTCTTATTGTTTATTATTGTGATTGAGTAATCTGAATGATAAAAAGTGGGGAATTGTTGTAGAAATTTTGATGCTGTAATAGTCATAGTCATTGCAGGGGAATGCCTCTGTGTCTGAGGGATGCAGAGAGGGAGGATCTGCTTCTGTCAGAAAACCTTGGGATAAAAGAGTATAAAATACAAGTCAGCCCTCCCTTTCTGGGTCCCACTCACGGCACAGATTAACTCCTGTGTAATGACCGGGTCCTTCTTGCAAGAATAAATAATTTTAAAAGACTGTTTGAGTCAGAGTGTCTCTTACGCAGTGATAATGGTTGGTTGATCATTTTTTGCCACAACAATATATATATTAATATTAATATCTTATATTTTCTGTATTTTTATAAATGTATACTTTATTTTGAGTTGGACCACTGGATGTTTGTAGAGTGTGGGGAGAATGTTCAAGGGGAGGGACACAATTTGATATAATTGATTCTGTGTGGTGTACGTTCTGTTTCATCAATTGTTTGTTTGTTTTTATCAATAAAATGTTAATTAAAAAAAAAAATAACTGTTAGTTGAAACTGGTAAAGGAAACACAGCACAAAAGAACTTAGCTGATAAATGCTGTTTATAATAAATGCACCCTTTAAAAACATTTCAAGGCTGAAATTATGTACTATTATCTGTAACTTGTTTTACTTTACATATTATATATTTGTTGCATGTTGCACATGTTCTGTATCATATAACATGTCCTTTTATCAAATTCTAATGTATGTACACTGGTGGCCAAAAGTTTGGAATAATGTACAGATTTTTCACTTATGGAAAAAATTGGTTCTTTTATTCAACAAAGTGTCATTCAACTGATCACAATGTATAGTCAGGACATTAACAACATGAAAATGTACTATTACAATTCGAAAAACAAAATGCTCAGAACTTCTTAAACTACTTCAAAGAGTGCAGTGCAATGACAGCTTCGCAAATCCTTGGCATTCTAGCTGTCAGTTTGTCCAGATCCTCAGGTGACATTTCACCCCACGCTTTCTGTAGCACTTGCCATAGATGTGGCTGTCCTGTTGGGCACTTTTCACACACCTTACAGTCTAGATGATCCCACAAAAGCTCAATGGGTTTAAGATCCATAACACAATTTTCCAATTATCTGTTGTCCAATGTGTGTTTCTTTGCCCACTCTAACTTTTATTTTAGTTTTTCAGTTTCTAAAGTGGCTTTTTCTGTGCAATTCTTCCCACTTCACTTGACTTGATAATGCCTGCACCTGAGTCTTCTCTTTACTGTTGTACATGAAACTGGTGTTGAGCAGGTAGAATTCAATGAAGCTGTCAGCTAAGAACATGTGAGGCATCTATTTCCCAAGCTAGAGACTCTGATGTACGTATCCTTTTGTTTAGTTGTACATCTGGCCTTCCAAATCTCTTTCTGTTCTTGTTAGAGTCCGTAGAAACTCCGGGCTCTGGGCTTAAACAGCTCGCTGTGCAGCTGGATCATGGATTTCCTGTCAGGCAGACGTCAGGTGGTTAGAATGGGCAGCAACATCTCCTCATCACTGACCCTCAACACTGGAACCCCGCAGGGCTGTGGTCTCAGCCTACTCCTGTATTCACTGTACACACATGACTGTGTGGCAACACATAGCTCCAATACCATCATTAAGTTTGCTGATGATATGACGGTGGTAGGTCTGATCACTGACAATGATGAAACAGCCTACAGAGAGGAGATGCACACTCTGACACGCTGGTGTCAGGAGCACAACCTCTCCCTCAACGTCAGTAAAACCAAGAAGCTTGTAGTGGACTTCAGGAAGAAAGACGGAGAACACAGCCCCAACACCAACAATGGAGCACCGGTAGAGAGAGTCAGCAGTTTCAAGTTCCTCGGTGCCCACATTATTGAGGAACTCACATGGTCCGTCCACAGTGAGGCCGTTGTGAAGAAGGCTCACCAGCGCCTCTTCTTCCTGAGACGGCTGAGGAAGTTTGGAATGAACCACCACATCCTCACACGGTTCTACACTAGTACTGTAGAGAGCATCCTGACTGGCTGCATCACCGCCTGGTACGGCAATAGCACCGCCCACAACTGCAAAGCCCTGCAAAGGGTTGTGCGAACTGCCAGAAACATCATCGGAGGTGAGCTTCCCTCCCTCCAGGACATATATACCAGGCGGTGTGTGAAAAAAGCTCGGGGGATCATCAGAGACTCCAGCCACCCGAGTCATAGTCTGTTCTCACTGCTACCATCAGGCAGGCGGTATAGCAGCATCAGGACCCGCACCAGCCGACTACATGACAGCTTCTTCCCCCAAGCAGTCAGACTGTTGAACACTTAATCTATCAGGATCAATAATTAGCACTGCATTTTATTAATCTATAATCTCACACTGGACTATCAACATATTCTTCTCAATACAACTACTATATATATATATACATACATATTTAATATACTCTTTACTTATTGTATTGTTTATTGTGTGTCCTATATTGTGTGTATTGTTTACTGTACATTGTATATTATTGTGTTGTGTAAGTATGTGTACATTTGATATTTAAATTGTGTTGTGCAAGTATGTTGTTTACCGTAATTGATATATGTCTCGTCACTGTCATGACTGCTATGTTGCTCGTAACTGCACACAAGAATTTCGCCTACTGTTGCACTTGTGTACATGGTAGTGTGACAATAAAGTGATTTGATTTGATAAAAGAAAGGTTAAATCCCAAAAAGCATAATAGGGCCTCGTTATGACTTGCCAGTCTATTGCATACTGTGGCAACTCAAAAACAAACATAAAGACAATGTTAAGCTTCATTTAATGAACCAAATAGCTTCCAGCTATTGATATAATGGTAAGTGATTTTCTAGTACCAAATTAGCATGATTACTCAAGGATAAGGTGTTGGAGTGATGGCTGCTGGAAATGGGGCCTGTCTTTACTTTTTTCAAATAGTGATGGTGCTGTTTTTCACATCAGTAATGTCCTGACTATACTTTGTGATCAGTTGAATAACACTTTGGTGAATTAAAGTACAAATTTCCTTATGAAACAGCAAAATCTGTACATTATTCCAAACTTTTGGCTACCAATGTATGTTCAACATTGTTTTGTAAAAAAACAAAAACAAAAAAAAAAACAATGGGAATAGTAAAACAATACAAGTAACATGATAAAACATCCAAACGTGCAGAGATGCTTCTGTTCGTGAAAAAGAAACTACCCCTTACATAAATTTACAAAAGTAGCCTAATTGACCGACTTTACATTTCAGTTATTATTTTTAGATTTGTGAACATAAAATTTTTTACAAAGGGAGAGCTAACAGCTATCGTATCAATGAGTACAGAAAAGGAACTTGTACTTGGTCTCCAAAATGTGGTATCGGGACATCATTAGTGCAATTATTAAATTACAATCAGCAAAAATGTAAGGCAGAACAAATAGTGAACTACTATGATGTATAGCCTAAATACTATACAATTTAAATATTTTATTTAATTATTTATCTTTTTGCATTGCAGTAATGAGAAATGGGGGGTGCATATAATTGTCATGAAAATAATGTCACAATATAATAAATTTTAATGGCTCTAAAAACAGGCTTATTTTCTATGGAAAATATGATTTCTTATTTGTTTGTTTTTTTGTTTTTGGACTAAAATAAGACATTACATTTTCTTGACAGGTTTTGTGAGAATCACTCAAAGATACACTCTCTCATGAGCAAGATCTTCAAATTAAAGCCAAGTGTGCCATTCTTAAAACCAGATCAAACAGAATAAACAGCTTTTGTCAATACGTCAATCTATCCCAGAATTAATTGGGATCACATAATTTTTTTTGCCAGTTTAGGTAAGATACATAATAAGTAATAATTAAGACTAACAGTAGAGTCACTTAGCAGTAAATAATAATAATATAAATAAAAAACATTCCATGTTTTTAGCGGCCCGGGAGTCTGCAATATTTGTATGAGGAGATTTCAGTTTAAAAATGTTTCCTTAACTGTAGAATAACTTCAGCGCAAATGTATTGAAATAAATTATATAAAAAATATGTGATTGCACTTTTAGTGAATGAGACCCAATGAACTATCATGGCAAATAGATTGTTGTCACATGGGTTGCATCTTAACCTTTTCTCCAGACGGACACGTGCAGGTGGACTTGGTCGCCCCTCCAGTGGCCTTGCACCTCTCTGATGAAACAGGTCAGCCCTCTGGTCTATAACACACTGAACCTTCTCCAGCACAGATCCCGGGACCTCTGCACCGCCTGCTGGCGTCCTCTCACATCCAAACACACTGTTTACCTCATCCACCAGCAGCATCTTAATCTCATGAGCGCCCACTGATCCAGGATTACTGAACTGGGGTATAATGCACTGGCCATCTGAGAGGACGTCTGACTGACACGTTGACGGGGTGAGGGGTGAGTTTCCTTCAGGGTGTGAAAGGCCTGAGCTGTCTGTCTCTGACACCTGAGCTTCGATATGACTTTGAATGATCTGCTGTATGTATTCAACCTCTGTCATCTCGATCAGGTTTAACTCTGAACTCTGACTCACGATGACACTGACTGGTTCAGACACACACAAGTCTGCTGCAGTCTTACAGGCCATAGAAGAGCTCATTCTGAAAGAGGAAAATTTACCACATTAAGGCTACTTTCTTCATACACATTCTTGGTAAAATTGTGAAGGATCATGTCTTTACTTTGTATTATCCACAGCTGTTATCACACCAAGAAATTAAAATGACAGAAAGATCCTGAGAGCTTTGTTTTCAAAGAACTCCCATATTAATTCAGCTATTGGTCTATTTTACACTAGAACAAATAGGTTAACTGTAGTACCTATGGTATTTGGGTCATTACTATAATTACCAGGATGATTTTTCTGAAGAAAAAAAAAAAAAAGGCAATCAACTATTAAATGACACCCTTTTAAATTACTTAATAAAATAAAAGAACACAGCATTATCTGACTATAGCCTGTTAGCAACCTCCTACAACAAGGGTTGTACAATTAATGCGAACAATTAATGTCTTTTTTTGTGAATTCAACCCGCGAGTTTTCCCGCCCTCATGTGCGTTCAACGCTAACGGCTGACTGACTAACCCATGCCTATTATAAATATGAATAATCAAAAATATAATGTATGTAGATTATGGATTAGACCATAGATAGTCATAACAATGAGTTCAGTACAAAATATTGATGATTAACGACAAAATTGTACTTACCTGATGCTGTGCGATGGTTAAAACTGAAATATGTGAATATACGCGAAAGATTCCGGTGCGTGACGTAAAACGTTGTCACACTTCTGTTTTCTTTACATTCAATAACAGATATTATAATAACTTTTTAATTCGTTATTATGCTTAATTATGAGGGTTACATCGAAAATACATCGACGCTATCACAACAACCAGTTTTTAAAATATAAAATAACTTAAAAAAAGGTGAGGTATCCAACTGGGAGCCAAGCCCACTTGGTTGAAACGTCACTAGTACCGATTCATTTTCTTTGTAATGTGGGGAACACATTAAAAAAATATTTTAAAATGTACGCATTTCAATTACATGACAAAATGTCATCAAATATAATCTTTTAAATTTTTAATCAAATAAAAAAAAAACTACATTTTTAAAGTTTAATTTAGTTAACATTTTATTATGGAATTTGAATGCATAAAAATGAAATATATATATATATATATATATATATATATATATATATATATATATATATATATATATATATATATATATATATATTATTTTAGAAATGCTAAGAATTTAATAAGGACATTAAGATAAGATTGGATAGTTTACAAAATCATGTAAGGTTTATCAAAAATTCTAAAACTGCTGTATGAATTTTAAGTTTTCCACACTGTTAATAACGATGACATGAAAATAATTGTTTGTGCCATCATTATTCTAGATAAGTCTCAGCGATTTAATACTGTAAATTTAATTTTCAAACTAATATTCTGAAATGCCTTGTGATACCACTAATAGAAATATTTTGTATCTTTCATTACTTCATTCAGGGATGTCCTAATTAAAGGACTTGCGATGTTGAATGTGCAAGGCCTCTTGGTGGCTGAGGTGCTGTCCCTGTCTTTAGCAATAACATTCCGGGATCACCGTGGTAGCCTTATTAGTAGTTCCCCTCGGTAGTTATAGGGCTATGAGGTTCGGTGCGATCGCCGCAAGACCCATTGAAGTGCGGGGCCACAAATTAGGGCGGTTCATTTGATGTTAATTGCTTCCATTTGAATGGGAAGACTTTAAAGGAGTCATGAAATGAGGCATCAAATTTACCTTGGTCTTTTGACAATTAAAATGCAATAGAGCATTTGTTGAGACCAGAGGCGGCCTCAGCCAATTTTGCCGGGGCTTCAGCCCCGAATGTATTTTGAAAAGTTGACTGACAAATATGAAACCGGACAATAGCCTATGTAAACCCCCGAAATCATAAGTTGCCTTATTTCATTGTGCTTTGGCTTTGCACTACTGCATACAGCCTGTAAAAATAGACATAGGCATAATCTAGCCTATAGAATAAGTTCCTTTGCTGTCGGTAGCCTGTGGGGGACTCAGTTTCTTCCTCTGTTGAATATGCAGCAGGTAGGGGAGGAGCTTGCACAGTCGTTGACATCAACTAACGTTACTTAGTGGCGAGTCAACAGCAGTTAGCAGGAAAGACAGCAAAAATGAAGCAAATGAGGCTTTGGGGATTTTTCCGAAAGAAGTCAGTGGGTAAGAATTCATATTCGTTTTTGTCCTTAAAGTCTTAAGATCATCATCTGGCTGGCTTTCACCCACAGTAGGCTAAACCTCAAGAGGTCCACTACCGACTGTCATTACATGTTGTAGCCTCTAGCTTCCTTGTTAGCGCATCTGCCTCTAACACCGGAGACGTAGGTTTGACTCCCGTTCGGCGTGTACTTTTCTTGTTTATCAGGTGTTGTTATCGCTAAGGATAACCAATAAACGTTAGCATAAAATGTATGTGTGACTTATTTTGTGATATTAGTTTGTAGTAAATATACACTTTGATTTGATTAAATTGTTTTGTAGAGTGTAGCAAAGATGAGCAACAGACTGAGGAGTCTGCAGCAGTGCCAGAATCAGGCATGGAAACTGGTAACAATTAATAAGTCACTTTACTTTAGAGAAAGTTAAAAGTGAAACATTGTTGATCCCAATGATCCTATTGAAAGGATTTTGACAGATGAACATGGAGAATTATATACAGTTCGATGCCATGGTGTGTCAATGAACTTAGACTAAAGTTATTCATGTATTGCTTAACTCAGGATCTTATACATCATTTTGACTATTTATGTCAAAAAATATAAATGATTTATATTCAATATTTTTTGAATATAATGAAAATTCAAGAATCATGATAGATCTAAGGGCAATCCCACTGATCTGCTCCTCCCAATACATTTTCTTCAATGGTATTGGTCTACAATTTGACATATGTAGCGCTTGATGAATTAGTTGCTTGAAGCTGATTTGCAATAAATTATGTGCTGTATCTGTTCTTTTGCATCACAGATGATTCAGGGAGGAGAGAGGATAGTACTAGAGTGGAAGATTTAGGAACTGTAGAAACAGGCCCAGCCAGAGCTAAACTCATAGAAAACCCTCTCACCAGCTTTGGACTACAGAGAAGTGGTTGCTAGTGTGAAAATAAAATTGTCTGGGCTAAGCCCCAGATGTCCTTCAATACTGGAAACGCCTCTGGTTGAAACCAAGCTACCACGGCTGCTTTAATCATGGACCATGATTCCTGGATCATAATCTCATTCTCTACTTCCTCCACATTGTGATTTCAGTGTAGTGGAAATTTCCATCTGACAGGCTCCACAGCAACACATCAATGCCAACTTTACCTCATCCAGTAGTGGTGACAGTGAGATGGCAAGGAGAAAGCAGGTCAGTCAAGAGCACGGAGAAAGCAGGTCAGTCAAGAGCAGAGAACCAATCATGACTGTGGCCCTTTACAGGGACATTCTAAAACGCTTAACGTGAAAAACGCTTAACGTGGCTTACTGCACTAATACAGTGATATTGAAAGACCAAACTCAGTACACATCATATTAATAAACCATACTATGTATAAAAAAATAAGATGAGTCCAAAATATGAACGCAACGCGTTTAATTACACGTTAAGCATTTTCCTCCCATAGAGAACCGTTATAAGAAAACGCTTAACGAGGCTTACTGTACTAATACAGTGATATTGAAAGACCAAACTCAGTACACATCATATTAATAAACCATACTAGTTTATTACTAGTTAATAAACATAGTTGTTGCTTGCACTGATTATCATAAATGTCTTATGTGCTGTTCCTGAGGCAACAAATTTGAAACAACACAATGAAATGTGTTAACACTGTGAATGAAATAGTGCAGGTTTCATTATGAATAAAACTGATAGTGAACTGTTGCAAATACCCCAGAAAGAAAAAAGAAAAAATATACTATAAAATATATATTATTCCACATATATTTATATTTATAAATATTATATAAACATATAATCATATTTATTAATATGATGTGTACTGAGTTTGGTCTTTTAATATCACTGTACAGTAAGCCACGTTAAGCGTTTTCTTATAACGGTTTTCTATGGGAAGAAAATGCTTATCGTGTAATTAAACGCGTTGCGTTCATATTTTGGACTCATCTTATTTTTTTATACATAGTATGGTTTATTAATATGATGTGTACTGAGTTTGGTCTTTTAATATCACTGTCTTAGTGCAGTAAGCCACGTTAAGCGTTTTAGAATGTCCCCGTTTACAGTACAGTCAAGTCTTAAAGGAGAAGCAGCACCTTACTGAGCATTTCTGACAGAGTCAGAATGAGAGTGGAAAATTATGTTTTACAAATATATATGACTGTTTTGTGCAAAAAAAAAATCTTCACTAACATAAAAAGGACTATCATGTTCATTTTGCCTCACCTCCTATCTACTGTACCTGAAAAGATGTATTTAAGATCATACGTGTATGGATGTGATCTTTTAATACCAAGAATATTATTTATACTAGAATCATTAAAATTATTTATCATTAATTGTTCATATAATTTAATAAAACTATGACTTCTGACTATCATTGTGTACATGTACATATGGATGTTTTCTTCTTCACCCAAGACTGACTAAATAAAAAGTTTTAGATAAAATGCTAGGCTCACATGTGGCTGGTCCATAAAACAGTTTTTCACCATGATTTACAGATAAAGATGTGAGATAAACAGTTTAATCATACAAATAAATGTTCAATGTCTACCGATATTTATTTATTTTTGTGTGCAAAATGTGCAAGTATGAACTAAATTCGGAAAAGTTATGATCTGTCCTCTCTTAATAATGTACAAATCATTGCAAGCCTCCCATTGTTTAAACAGTATATACTTGCATAAGTGTGTGTTTTAATTCCATAATGGCCAGGCATATTTCTAGTGATCTCCTGTGGATTGCAAAAGTTTACCAGAGCAAATGCAAACTTACATTTTGAAACCTGCAGCTCTTTGCATGCACACAAATGCATAATGGACAAATAACTGAAGTTACTGTTCAAACAGGCTAAACTCTGCCATATCGAAAACTACTAATTTAATAAAGATAGATTAGACTCATATTAAAGCGGAGTATACTTTTTGTCCCCAGTTAATGTTTCATTAAAACATTAAGATGAAAATAGTCACGGTCCAAACACTGGCAATTATTAATTAATATAAAAGGTGAGAAACGGTGTTGCACTCATCCAATACTTGATTATAAATATTACTATGGGTGAAAATAAAATGATGTGGCCATTTTGTAATTATAACAACAGGCACACGATTATAGATTCTCAGAACATAGGCCAGGCTTTGTGGTTCAGTTCTTTACTGCATATATCAGAGGACATACATAAGGTTCTTTTGAGACTCTAACAGACTTACAAATGTGCATTTAGGAAACTGTTTAAAAATGTATGAACACAAATGTACATTGTTATTTAGTATATCTCATGAGGACATGAGTCAAGAGCTTTGCAGGAGATACAAATCTAAAACGTTAGCATAAACTTATACAATGAAAATGTCCTGCTTAGACTCTTTTACATTTCAAAAACTTAACAAGAAAAACCTTTTTCTTTTTCACCAATCAACTGAATCACAACGGTGTAGCAGGATCTCTTAAGAAAAATTCAATACATTTGTCAAAAATTTGTCACAACTTTCCAAAACAGATAATGTTTTGCTGATGTAGCCAAGAGTAAATTCTAACCACATAATGGCTTAAAACAAGCTCTATCTTGGACATGTACACAGTATACATTTAAACATTCAGGGGGTTGCCTTGCTCCTATTTTTCTTTTATATTCAAATTTTTATGTCTATCTATGGGATAATCTTGATGTCCCCATAGTCTAAATCTGGACTCCTCGACCAATCTCTATGGGATCTGCTCCTATCATTTCTTTGCAGTAAGCGACCACATGCTCTTGCCCTTCCTCTATAAAAATCTCTTCTGTCTGAGTCTATATCTAAACTAATTTCTTTCTCTCTATTGTCTTGAATTTTATCAACAAACCTTCCCATTTTTCCAGCCCTAACTCTACCATTTCTTCCTCTTGACCTTCTGCATGGTTGTCCATAACTATTGTCCAGGACATTTTGTTCTCTCCTTCTGTCTTCATGCCCTACTCTTTGTTCTTCTTGAATGACACTTATCGAGTTAGCACTTTGCTGAGGTTTGAAATTGTGACCAATGCTTGGGTTCTCTCCATGAAACAAATATCCACTGATGTCCTCTGTGACATGACCTTCTCTTATGGCAGTTGGTCCCTGTGGTCTACTGCATTCTTTATGGAAGTTAGGCCTCTGTACTCTGGGGATGAGCGGTCTAATTGGACCTCCAGGTGGAGTGGGGAGTAGCGGACCTGAACGTCGTAAAGGCAGAATATTTGTCTGTCTAAGTAGGCCCTCAACATTTGGCCTTTGCCGTCCCATATTCTGACTCTCACATAGATTTGGATGTCGTGTCTTGTTAAACTGAGTAGGGGTTGAGGTTGAATGGTGAGGAAGGCCAGATGATTGAGCTTCATTATGATCCTCACAATGTTCACAATTTTGAGGCAAAGGCCTTCTCTGACCTTTAAAATCAGTAGATGCTTCTCTTTGGCACAGTAACTGCTGTGGCGAGTCAAAACGAGGCCCCTTTATTTGTACATTAATTTCATGTTGCCTTTGAAAACATTTCCCTACATTTCCCCTACCTCGTCCTGTAAAGTCAGATTGTTGAACCTCTTTTGTTTTACCCCTAATTTCTGAATATTGCTGCCCTTCAAACTGGCTATGGTTTGGACCACATGTTGGGTCTTGATAGAGTATTTGAGCCTGTCTCGGAATACATGTCTGGGTCCTGTAGTCTTCCTTATCATCTGCAAATGTTTGGTGACAGTTAGAGTGTTGAGGTTCATATGCATTATGTGGGGAAGCATGTCCTCTTGGCCCATTAGGCTGCTCATGTGAAAAACATCTATAATTAGACTGCCCCTCATGAAATTCCTTGAATGGTGCACAACCTCTTGGATAATTATAGTGTGGAGGATGAGATTCACTTTTGTCAAACTGTTCTTTGTGAAACTGTCTATGTGGAACATGCCCTTTTGAAGAATTACAGTGTGGTAGTTGCATATCTCTTAACTGTTCTTCAGATGCCCCAGCAACATTAGGAGGGCTCACTGGTTCAATTGAATTCAGCTGTAGATGGGCTCTTTCAAGCATTAACTGACGTAACCTACTGTGACCATCCATATCATGCTGAAAAGGGCCAAGGGGCCCTGGAGATGGGCCCCTTGGCCCAATTGTTTGACAAGGTCCAACACTCTCAAACATCTTTTCTGTGAATGGTCCTTTGGGCTGATGGTCTTTAGTCAATCCAGAACTCTCATGCATCACAAAGCCTGGGGATTGGACCTTTAGTCCAAAGTTTTGAAAAGGTCTAGAACCTTCCAAAACACTAGGGTTGGCATTCATGTGCAGACCAAATTTAGGACCTTTTTGTTCCACCATGGGCAAAGTAGGAGGCTCCCTTGATGGTTTCCACTTATCATAACATGAAGCAAGTGGAGCCCTAGGTCGATTAAGAGGCCTGAAATTGCCCATATGCACAGGGGCAGGCCCTAATAGTGACTCTCTTTGTTGGAACTTGGCAGACTCATTTTGCACAGGTGAAGGCCCTAATATTGACTCTCTTTGCTGAGACTGGGCTGACTCATTTTGCATAGGGGCAGGCCCTAATATTGACTCTCTTTCCTGAAACTGGGCAGACTCATCTCTCTGAAAATTTTGTTTTTTCCCATTATTGGGATGAAATTGATCGGTTTCAGGTTCTTGAAAACTGCATTCATGTAACTGGGGTAGCTGGGATTGTTGACACTTTTGATGGACCTGGTCTGTGTCTCTTCTTAGCATGTTATTTGGATAATTTTGGTGATCAAACTGGCGATGATCAAGCGGATTCTTGTGCTCTTCCTCATGCACTAAAAGTTTGCTTCTTTCTTTTTGAAGTGTAATATCACTGCAATAGAACTGCTCAGGGTTAGATTGTGAAAAAGCAATTTGTGGGTTATCTCCTGGGCATAATTTTTCAGTCTCATGTTGGAAATAATTATACTTTTTAATTAGTGGCAGACCTCTCTTTTGAATAATCTGTCTAGACCCACAAACATTAGCGGTTTGGTTTAGTGGTGGCTGGTTAGATGGAGCTCCCCTCACCAAGGACTGACTTTCTGAAAACTGTGCTGTAGTGATGTTTGTTGGCTGGAATGTTTGATCATGGGCAACATAACCACTGCCAGGAGAAGGCAGCAACGATCCTTGTTTAGAAGACTGGTCAATTTTGTTGAGGGGCACATTATCTCTATTCATTTTAAAATGACCAGTGAATGGCCGATTACTGTCAAATGACTGTAATGAAGCTCCACCAGCGTTTTGGGAAGCTTGAGGTTTCTGGCTGCTCTGATCTGTCTCATGGCTGCTTTGCAGTTGATTCTTAGTTTGATTTGTAGCAGTATCACCCCGTAGTTTACCACTTTGTCGTAATTTGTGCAGAGATTGCACCTGATTGCTGCCTGGCTCCAGGTTAGAATCTGGTTGTGAAGACTGAGTGCTTTGCACTGCAAATGGTCCAGGCTCTTGCTGGTCAGTCTTATGTGACTGGTAACTATCATCCTGTGAAGATCCGTCTCTCGGGCATGAGCGTAAACTTGTGGAATAATGACTTCTCCTTTTCCTAGTTGAGTCTCTGTGATGGTGATCAAGCCTTGTTCTTGAGGATGTCAGTCTTTTTCTGTCACTGTGACTTCGCCAAGGGTTATGCTCCGCAGATTGTTTACTTCTGTGCCGTTTGTCTGAATCATCCTTTGGGTCTCTATTTTTATGCAATGCTCTTGAAGATGCCCTCTCTTGGTGGTATGATCTGCATTCATGCCGTGACCTTCTTGTTGACCTATTGGTGCTTAATGTAGACCTTCTACCTTTGTCTCTTGTTTTGCTAGAATACTCTGAGTGGGAGCCTTTAGTGATGTGTGATTGACCAGTTGCAATATCTGGTGACCCTTCTTTAGGTTTTCTTTCATCATCAGCCGATTTCTCTATCTTTGTGTCCAATACTACATTCTGTTCTTCTTCCATGTTTAATAATTCTTGTGTTGCACTTTCTTTTTCATCAGTCTCGCATTCAGGCCTCTCATTCGCAGCATCCAGGCTTGTTTTTTGACAGGTCTGTGCATCCCTATTCTGATAAACTGTTGGAAAAAAGGACATTTTGTCCTCTTCCCTGCCAAACGATGGGGGTGGTGACATCAGATCATCAGAAACAGAAAAATGGGCCATGGAAACACCAATTGCTTCCTTGTGTAGACGCAGAGTCTCTGTCTGTTCTTCTAGCTGCCTTTTCTGTTCCTCTATCTGCCTATTTAATTCTTCCAGAATTTTTTGCTGCTCAGACAACGTTGAACTTGAAATGTTGACCTGTTCACAGATGTCAGATTTGTGAGGTATAGCATTACTTGTGAGGTAATTTTGCATCTCTTCAAACACAGTCTCGTCCTCTGGATCATAGGCTACTTCACTGTTCGCTTTAGTGGTTTCTTCTATAGATTTGGCTTCTGATGCTTTGGGTATGATATTTTTTACACCTTTGTCAACTGCATTATACTCCTCCTCAGGGTCATACGGTCTATCATAATCATTATCATCTGGTGCTGCAGTTGGAACTTTAGACTCCACAACTTCAGCTGGAGTCAGCTCCATGGCTCCATATGTAGTAGCTGGGTCATATTCCTCCGGATCATAAGGCCTATTGTCACATAACTCCATTGTATTTATTGTTTCTTTAGACATCTGTTGCTGCTGAACTTCATCTGCTGAAGAGCTCATCTTACACTCTGGGACATAAGATTGTTGCTTCTTTTGACCAAATAATGTGTTAAGTATGGTCTGAAGTGGTGTAGTGCAGGAGCTGTCTTTGGATGGGTCAGTGTTGATAGATGTGGTGGGTTTTGACACAGTTAACACACTAGACAGAGAAGATGGGCCAGAAAGGGATCTTGCAGAGCATGGTGGGTCTGGTGACACAAACAAAGGTAAAGGTCTGTGAACAATTGTGTTGATGGGGATATCAGTATCACAATCCTTTGTGTTATGTTGTCTAACATCAGGTGAGGTAGGATTGCTTGTTTCCTTCTTCTCCGAGCGGATCAGGGATCTAGATTTCTTCTCACTAAACTCTTGTGGCAATGCCTCAGGATGCTTTGGTTTCTGACAGACTGCTAACCCAATTAGAAGATTAGGGTGATTTTGTTCGAGCCCTAATAGAAGTAATTACATAGAAAGGTCAAAATTATTATCTTTTGACATTATAACTGATCAGTAATCTTTGACATAATCAGTGAATGATTTACCTGGTCCATCTATAGGAAGAAGTACATCAGGCATGGGCTGTTTTGCACACAGAGGAATGAGATAAAGATCTTTGATGTGTTTAGAAATATTAGAAACAACCCCAAATCTCCTTCGACTGTTGAAATAAGAGAACAAAGACACATATGCAACCTCCTCTTCGTCAGATGATGGATGGAACCGAATCAATGACAGCACCTGTGAAAAATAATAGTGCAAATACATTTACGTGAATGATATACCTTTAGCAGATTTATTAAAACTATATGAGAAAAATGCTATTATTTTGTAGATCATGTGCTTACCTTTGCATCAGATGTTTTTATCAACTCAACATATTCCCACACAGTTTGTGGCAATATCCTGCCTCCAATTTGGATAGTGTCTGGTAAGTCCTTAATGGAAACAAAATATACATGTAATACCTATTGACCAGCATTTAATATCATCTACACAACATGCTTAACGATTACGAAAAAACAGGACAATAAAATATAATGACAAATTTTATAAAATGTACCTCTTTCAGAATGTCAGGGGAGCCTGAGATTAAGTATCCCTTTGTGACGAATTTGGCCACAGTTGGCATGTTGAGAAAGCCCTTCCATAAAGTGTCCTGCTTGGATAAAAACTGTCTTGTACCCTTGTCAGATGGAGCATGAGAGTCCAACAGCCTAAAAAGAGAGCTACATAATTAAGAAATTATATTTGTGAAATATAGGTCATTGCAATTAACTGCAATACTATTCATTTTAAATAGTTTTCAAAAGTGACAGCACAAACCTTGTGGTCGAGCCATATAAATTGTCTACCCTGGAAGCTGATGAATGCAAGGGTTTCATGAGAATAGATTTTGGCATAGGAGGCGGCACGTGCAAGGGATGGATCGGCATTATCTCTTTAGGAGTTTCACTGACATTGAGCGCTGGGGTTGGATGTTGCTGTGTTGGAGAGACAACTGATGGACCAGAACATGTCGGAGTTAGCCGGTATTGAGCTGTACGGGGGTCTCGTCTTGAGATGGACACAGTGGATACTGACGGGATCAGAACAGGGGAGAAATCCACTGATGGGGTCTGTGTTTCACAGTCCTCTGCATTTGGAGAAGCAGGTGACTCCATTACATCAGCATCTAATACTGGCTTAGTAGGTGGGGGTGCTTCTTCCATAACTTGAACAACAGATGAAGGTTTCTGTTCTACGCTATTATCCTTTGTCTTATCCATCTTGAGTTTTTTCGGTTCAGGCTCCCCTTCAATGGATACTTGGCCTATGGGTTATAAATTAATTTGTAACAAATGGTACTGTGCTGCAGGGCTTTGGAATTTTAGTCAACATGCTTGGAAGGTTATGGGGAAATTACAGGGTTGAATCAAATACAGTATCATGAGGTTTGCAATATTTATTCATTAATAGAATTATATTTTTATGAAAATGTATTCATATGTTTTATTATGTAGCACTCAAGTCTGTGCTATATTTGATAGACATATAATAGACAGTGCATGTTAAGTAGCAGTGTAGATTTTAGAAGATCATACCTGTACATATCCTGCAGTTAAGGTCAAACAGATGGCGTTTATGTTCTGGTGTTGTGTCTTTCAGCATGGTGCTGATCACGTCTGGGACATCCGAGTTTATTTTCCTTGTTTGGCTTTGCTTGAGTTGAGTCAGAAATGAGGACACAAAAGGATTGATAACCACATCCTCAACAGTTTTAGCAATAAATGCGTTGAGATAATATGCATTATATAAAAAAAAATTGTATACCCTTTCTTATATGCTGAAATTCCTGACCCCTGACTTACAGTGCATCCGGAAAGTATTCAGTGCTTCACTTTTTCCTCATTTTGTTATGTTACCATACTAACAACATGAAAGAAGTTTTTGAAATCTTTGCAAATTTATAAAAAATAAAAAACGAAACCAATCACATGTACATAAGTATTCACAGCCTTTGCTCAACACTTTGTTGAAGCACCTTTGGCACCAATTACAGCCATACGTCTTTTGTGTATGATGCTACAAGCTTGGCAAACCTATTTTTGGGCAGTTTCTCCCATTCTTCTTTGCAGGACCTCTCAAGCTCCATCAGGTTGGATGGGAAGCGTCGGTGCACAGCCATTTTCAGATCTCTCCAGAGATGTTCAATCGGGTTCAAGTCTGGGCTCTGGCTGGGCCACTCGAGGACATTCAAAGAGTTGTCCCGTAGCCACTCCTTTGTTATCTTGGCTGTGTGCTTCGGGTTGTTGTCCTGTTGGAAGATGAACCATCGCCCCAGTCTGAGGTCCAGAGTGCTCTGGAGCAGGTTTTCATCAAGGATGTCTCTGTACATTGCTGCATTCATCTTTCCCTCGATCCTGACTAGTCTTCCAGTTCCTGCCGCTGAAATGATGCTGCCACCACCATGCTTCACTCTATGGATGGTATTGGCCAGATGATGAGCGGTGCCTGGTTTCCTCCAGACATGACGCTTGCCATTCAGTCCAAAGAGTTCAATCTTTGTTTCATCAGACCAGATAATTTTGTTTCTCATGGTCTGAGAGTCCTTCAGGTGCCTTTCGGCAAACTCCAGGTGGGTTTTTTATTTTTAATAAATTTGCAAAGATTTCAAACAAACTTCTTTCACGATGTCATTATGGGGTATTGTTAGAAGAATTTGAGGAAAATAATGAATTTAATACATTTTGGAATAAGGCTGTAACGTAACAAAATGTGGAAAAAGTGAAGCGCTGCGAATACTTTACAGATGTACTGTGAATATATATTATATATATATAAAAAATACATCTTTTAGATCTTAAAAATATATACATTTTTATCGTTTTGATTGTCTCCTTTATCTTATTTATGTATTCATTTTGGTTGCATTATACATATTTTTTTTCTTCTTTCACCTGTACTTGTCTTTATGACTCAGTGATTGTATTCATACATTGTTTGATCTTACTGAACATTTATATAGAACAAAATCAACAGTTTTAGCACCATTTGTGGACTTTTCGGATGGTCTTTTACCCACCATAGGCACATTTTCCAACATATCAATATTAAATTTGAGATCTGGAACGATTTCACCGTGACGCCATCTGACTAGCTTAAATTCGGGACCAATCGCGTTACGTATTGATTCGATAAGGGACGTGTAATTTTATCTTTAAATACGGGAAGAACACGTATTTTACGGGATGATGGCAACCCTAAATCAGGTGCAAATTATTGTCCAGAGGTCCTGACTACAACAGAAACCGTGCATAGATCGCGCGCGGTCATGTGATACTTACTCATTTTTTCAGCACTGGCTAGGATGCGACAATCAGTCATTTATTATTAGTGAATGAGGTGAAAAAACTTAGAGACTGCTGAAGCTTATTTCCATAAATCCTTGCTATTATCAGTTTTTATTTAAAAAAAAATAACTCGAGCAAAATTGTCTCCAATGAGATATAAAACGTTCTGGTAGTTAAAATACGGATGAATGGAGTGAAGTGTAACTTTTCAATGTTTCCATTGAATTTTTAAATAAAACTTTTTTTGTCAAATGAAGATGAAAGAAAATTGTTTAATCTTTTAAAAGCATTTTTTAAGTAAAATCTAATTTATTTTCGATTAGATTATTTGGGAGCGCGTGGAAGTTTTTCTTGTTTCAAAGGGGGGCATGACCCGAAATAATGTAGCCCAGTGGTTCTAAATTTTATCACAACAATTCCTCTACATCCACAACAAATGTAATATTACAACTTATATCTACAGACAATGAAGCCAATGAACAGGTGAAAGTTATGCACTAGTCAGAATGCATAATTTGCATCATCAATATGCTGTTTCCTTATGAATGTGCTTAATGTGATACAATACCCTTACAGTTTAAACTTCTAAAAGTAGCTAATACTTCTGTACATTCATCATACGCTGCATATTATTTCAGGAGCTCATGTTTTAAGGATGTTTTCTCACGTTGTTTAATCTAGCATATAACACATTCATCTTTAATGTGTTTGATACATGTTTAAATCGTAAGTAGTTTATAGAATTGTTATTTTCATCACCTAAATTAAAATATTAAAATATAAATAATTTGTAAAATGTAATAAAATAAATGAATAAGACATGGCAAAATATTAACTAAACTTAAAAAGACATTTTCATAAAGACAAACATTACACCTGGAGTAAAAAACTGTGTGAAAATGAATACTGCCTGTAATGTATTTGATTTCTCTTTGATTAAATCTATGCATGAATACAAATATGAATATATTTTGTATTATTATTATTATGTATACTCCATAATTGTTTACATTGCAATCACTTAATCATTTTATTTTTTGATATGTGAAGCACTTTGAGAAAAATGTAATGTATGAAAGGTGCTATACAAATAAAATGTATTCAATGAAATTATTATTTTTCAAAGAAATTCATAGTGGCAGGTCAACTCACTGAAGGAGCAGGTTTGCTCTCTACATTGACCACTGTTTCTGGACAGACAGGAAGAGGTTCTTCTATATCTGTGGAAAGAGGAGACTGTACCTTCTTCAAAGACCTCTGAAACACAGAGTCATCAGTCCACTCCTGTCGGGAGAACAATGGGAGAAACTCTTAACCTAGATGATAACTAGCTGTGCTTATTGTCTTCATGAGTTGTACACAAAAGCTTACCTCAACAGACTTCATGTTCTGCTGACTCAAGTGGATGAGTTTAACTGGAGAAATGTCTTTTTTCAAAACCTGGTGACACAGTTCCTATAATAAAATTTTTTAGAATGTTAGAAGTACAAAAACGAAACTTTAATAAATGTTTTCATTTTGAAAATTCAGTGATGGTTCATAATTTTTTTTTTTTTTTTTAAATCACCTTGTTTTTGGGATCTTTCAAGCTGATCTTGAGATGCTGGTATTTACTCTTGTACTCCCCACCTGTGGTGTAACACATATTGAACATCTCTTTCTCCATGTTCACAGCCAGATTCTCAACTTCACTTTCAGAGATGTTCAAACCATCACTCGCATTTAGTCTGAGAAGAAAATAATTATAAAACATTACCAAACAGTATTCATTAAAGCAGAGGTTCCCCAACTTTCCAAACAATATTGGGGTTCCTGTAACTCAACAGCTAGCAATACCAATATCATGAATTCGAATCCCAGAGAACA
Source organism: Xyrauchen texanus (assembly GCF_025860055.1). Classification (NCBI taxonomy): domain Eukaryota; kingdom Metazoa; phylum Chordata; class Actinopteri; order Cypriniformes; family Catostomidae; genus Xyrauchen; species Xyrauchen texanus. The sequence continues at coordinate 41,699,433 of NC_068306.1, read as the reverse complement.
CACAAACTGATAAAATGTTTGCCTTGAATGCACTTTAAGTCGCTTTGAATAAAAATCATATGCCAAATGCATACAGTAAATGTAAATTTGAAAATTTGTAAATTTAACACAATTAGCTTTGTAAAGCAACTCCCTTATAACAAGAATGTTATTTGCACAAAATCAATCTACAGGCACAGGCCTATTAATAAATGGCTCAAAGGGCCTCCCTTGTGTCGCAGGAGCAGGACACAGTATGAGAGCTTGTGGTACGCAAGAATATCTGGTGGTGCTGTGACAAAGGCTACGTACACACAACAGCTGAATGTGTCCTAAATCTGACATTTTTGCTAGGTTGTTCACATATAACATTTTAAATCTAGCCCATATCAGACACTGGTCTGCGTATAACAAACTCTAGCAAGCTCATCATTATAGTATAAATAATGAATTCAATTATAAATATAGCTGCAAGCAGCGATGGCGGGCCCAAGCCGGTGGCACCGCCACCCCCGTGCCTTTAGGGTCGCTGGTGGCACCGCCACCCCCGTGCCTTTAGGGTCGCTGTGCACGATGGGCAATAACGTAACCCCGCTTTGACCGTCGAGAAGACGTGCGCTGTAGAGCTTGCATCAGCGGGGGCTCTGCAAAAGTGCGCATGGAGGGCACATATCAACCACAAAGTATGCGTGAGCACCCTTCTGATACCTAAAATGAAAAATGAGACACCCTACGGTCTCATGGAGTTAATGGACACACAAAATAAGTACACAAGACTGAAAATTCATATGAAGTGTGCCATTTGGGACAGGGCCTATGACCGTGAACCACAATAGTCACATCTATGAGGTAATTCAAATGTAGAATAATTTTTAATGTCATAGGTCAATATCTTTTGCAGCACTTAAACGTGTTAATCCAGAAGGCCAGTATTTATCCGGAGGTCTCTGTACAGGTTTATTAATGTAATTATAATTTACGCACTGCTGAAGTTTCATCGAGATCAGTTAATGTACGCAGAAGTTATAACACACTTCCTTGCTTTTATGCACCCTTTATGTGCTTTTTGGAGCTTCAAAGTTCATTTGCAATGTGTTCCACATTCAAAAAAAAATATCTGACTTTCCGTTGGTCTGTTTGTTCACTTGAGACATAAGAGGGTGTTTTCAAAGCTTTTTGAAAGTGACACACTTCCTTCTGCCTGTTGGTGGTGCTATAACTTTGACTCACAATAGTCACACCCATGCGACCGGCCACTTCCCGCGAACACACTGCTGAAGTTTCATCGAGATCAGTTAATGTCTGCAGAAGTTATAACACACTTCCTTGCTTTTATGCTCCCTTTATGTGCTTTTTGGAGCTTCAAAGATTCATTTGCAATGTGTTCCACATTCAAACCAAACTATCTGACTTTCTGTTGGTCTGAGCTAATGACTGTAAATTTGGAAAGTTGTCCGGCTCCCTCCCCCTCCACACACACACACACACACACACACACACACACACACACACACACACACACACACACACACACACACACACACACACACACACACACACACACAGAACGGCAGGGGCACTCTGTCTGTCAGAGAGAGAGAAAAAACACAGAATGGGAGGGGGCACTGTCAAAATTCCAAGAAATCCACATTCAAACCACAATATCTGACTTTCTGTTGGTCGGAGCTAATGACTGTAAATTAGAAAGTTGTTCGGCTCGACAAGAACAATATACACGCCAGTTTTGTAACTGTAGATAGAACTAACTAAGTTATAACACACTTCATGTGTCCTTTTTTAGTCCTAAATCAATTTCCTCGCCACGGCCAAACCGTTCGAGATATCAAAAATCCGTCCGGAATGTAGCATCCTCAATGTCTTGACTTCATGCTCTAGGAGGAATATATATAATTCCAGAGCATGTGTTTCCAAACAACCCATAATAGCCGACTTCCGGTTGGGCTGGCGTAAAACTTAGAGCACGAAAGTTGTTCGGCCCGATGAGATCTACAAGTGTACTGAGTTTCATATTATTACATGCAAGCACATGTTTGATATATGGACAAGTGTTCGAATCCCATTCCAGGGGGCACTGTTGAGCCCCCCTGCCACGCCCGGGTACCATCTTCGGCCCGGCCCTGATGGCCGCGGGTTCTGACCTGTGTGCAAAGTTTCAAGAGTTTTTGAGCACGTTAAGGGCCCCAAAACCTTGAAAAACTACAATAAAAGCATTCTCACTCAACAGCCAAATCACCCCCCTCCCCACAGACACAGAGAGATGTAGGGTCAGTGAGAGAGGGAGAGAAAATTCTCCAAAACATCCACATTCAAACCAAAATATCTGACTTTCTTTTGGTCTGAGCTAATGACTGTAAATTAGAAAGTTGTCCGGCTCGATGAGAACAATATAATTACTGAGTTTTGTGACTGTGGGTCAAAGTGTAAAGCAACCACCCCCACTTTTGTCAAAAGGTGGCGCTACTGAGCCCCTGCACCACGCCCGTTTCTGAAACTTTGCACATGTCTACTGGCTAATAAATGTGATGTGTCTGTTGAGTTTCATGCAATTTCAAGTATGCTAAGAGTCTCAAAAGCATCAAAAAAGAATATTCAAGTTTGAAGCGTTGCCGCGGCAACAGTATCGAAGATATCAATAATCCTTTCACATGTCTACATCTGCCGTGTATTTACATTATACACCTAAAGTTTTAAGTAAATTGGGTAAAAATAAGAGGGTGATTTCAAAGCATTTTGAAAGTGACACACTTCATTCTGCCAGTTGGTGGCGCTATAACTTTGACTCACAATAGTCACATCCATGTGATCGGCCTGTTACAGCAAACACACTGCTGAAGCTTCATCGAGATAAATTAATGTATGCAGAAGTTATAACACACTACCTGTTTCTCTTTTCACGCCATCAATTCGTTTCCATCCTCAATGTCTTGACTTCATGCTGACCGAGTTTCGTGGCGATTGGTGGAATTCTCTAGGAGGAGTATTTCAAATTCCATTGCATGCGTTTTTCAAAAAACCCTAAATAGACGATTTCCAGTTGGCCTGAGGTAAAAAGTAAAAGTATGAAGGATATATGAAACGATGAGATCTATATGTGTACCGAGTTTCATATTATTACATGCAAGCGTGTTTGATTTATGGACCAAGTTTTTGGACCCTGTTCCAGGGGGCGCTGTTGAGCCCCCCTGCCATGCCCGGGTACCAGCTTCAGCCCGGCCCTAATGGCCGCGGGTTCTGACCCGTGTGCAAAGTTTCAAGAGTTTGAGCACGTTAAGAGCCCCAAAAGTGCCCCAATAGTCGTAAAAAAAAAAATAATAATAGTAATCCTAACGAAATCAATAGGGCCTTGCCTTTTCAAGGCTTGGGCCCTAATTAAACATTTTCAGGACACATACCTATCTGATAATATGTCCACGAGTGATGGATAGACTGTTGATGGATAAAGTATTTTCATGTAGTCATTTGTCTATGTATGGTGGAATTTATAATAATCATCGCAGTTCAAGTGTAATATTACCTACGAGCAAAACAACCATAAAATCGAAAGATAGCAGGAAAAATATATACATATATATACTGTATGTATGATAAGAACAGTTATCTTTATTTCAGATCTCCATCGACTGACTTGCATTCGTATTTTGATACAGTAACTGAGAAACTGAGCGAGTGACACAAGCAAAGAGCACAGTTACTTAAATCTACATCTGTATCTTTTCATATGCATTTTTAACGCGCAATACAAATGAATCACTGAACCCAGCTGTTGAAGCCTATACTTTTTCTTTCATAAAAAAAAAAACAGAATGCATTAACTAGACAGATATGACTTGCACTTAAAAGTTTCAAAATATAACAGGCCTATATAAGCTGGAAATCAAGCGTACAAATGATGAATGTTGAGGTAGATTCATGTAAAAATCACATTAAATCTGACCAGGCTGTTCACACCGAAGACACAGTGGAAAAAAAATTAGACACGTTTCTGATTTAATTCCACATATGAAAGTGGCCCAGATCAGATTCAAAGTGCTTTTGGCTGTTCACACAATCATCCAATTAAAAGATCTGTCACATGTGAGTGAAAAAGTCAGATTGGGTCACATTCAAATGCAGCCAAAAATTGTGCATCATTGCCGGCCCACTTCAAGCACTGCAGCGAAGTATCAGCACAATTGTGAGGCCAGCTCAGAAAGGTACTTTTTTATGTCATATTTGACACTGAAAAGCAAGACTGAGCTCATTTGCTGACAAAAAAATAAAATCCAATCATGAAAAAAATAAATAAATGCTTTTCAGTGCAAGCAAATGTGTGTGAAAATGATTACGTGTGAATGTGGAAAATGATTTGGCCGCACCAGTGCGAGTGACAATTGACACCTGAAATCAAAACGCATGAACTTATATAATACCATTAGAATAAAAACTCATTGCTATCACTTAACAATGTACTGGTGATTACACACTCACGCATGAGTGGATGCAGTTTTATTAACCGCAATTTGATTGGATGCTATTTATCTGACATTTATGACACCATTTTGGTGTTTCTACACTGCGTGCTCAAAATAATTTTGCCTGTGAGAAATACAACTTGGTTTGAATGATATTTTGGACTGGGAAGAAAATAAATAATTGGCTTTGTTTGTGTACCACCTCATCATCACCTCACAAACCTCCAGGGGTATGTGTTCCACAGTTTAGGAGAAATGTTTCGATATTTTCATAAATAAAGTATATTAAAGGAGTAATTTACACACACACACACACACACACACAAACCCATTTTGTCATAATTTACTCACCCTCATATTGTTCCAAACCTGACTGACTTTCTTCTGTAGAAACAAAATGGAGATTAACGTTAAGCAAAATATCATAAAAGTAGTCCATACGATTCGTGCGCTATATTCCAAGTGTTCTGAAGCAACATGTTGACGAGAGTGAGGAACAGATTGTCCTTATCCGCTGTAAATCTTCATTACTATCAAAGCTTGTTTGTGTTCATCAAACTTTCTGTGCCTGGTTACAACACATGAAAACCAATGGCGTTTGGCATTAGCATCAAAACGGCAAATCACAAGATTTCAGAGCTGCCACAGAGGGGAATGGGATTTTCAGTGAAAATTCAGTCTGTTCCTCACACAGAGCTATCATAGAACAATAGCACACAAGTAGGTGATTGCAAGTATCCATCCAAATATACTACATTTGTGTGGAAAAGAGCAGATTGCTAAATATCTCCTTTTGTTTCAAGAAAGAAAGTCATTTGGGTTTGGAACAACATGAATTTGAGTAAACGATGACAGAATTAACAATTTTGGGTGAATGATTTATTTCATTAAGACATGACTTGAAATGTCTCTCTCTAACCTTTGAAGCAAAATTTCCGTGAGCGAGCGGCGAATGTTCTGTCTGATCTGTAGCGGACTGGAGGGAGGGTCCTCAACTGGTTCATCCACTGCGGGTCGGACATCTGTGTGTTTGATGGATTCAGAAGGCTTTTTAGTGACAGGAAATGGGTTTTTACTGAGTGTGCCTCTCAGAAGCTCCAGGCGTGGAGATCCTGGCATGGTTTTCCTGGCTCTTCCTGGTGTGGATTTCTTTATCGGTGGGGCTGCAGGTGCCTTTTCAGGAGGGAGACTATCTAGTGTCAGAACTGAGGGTTGGCTCTGTGATGTGTCTGTATTGCACTCAACTTTTCTGTCTTCAATAGCTGGGGGATAAAGAGAATAAAGAGAAATTAATTATGCCAAAAGTCAATTGGTCTGGGAGGGAAAAAATTACAAATTTGATATTTTTGAAAGTGTGTATGGAGGTGTATGGTATGTTGATCAAGTGATATAAGCAACTTCAAGAAAGACACCTGACTCTTGGACTTATGCTGCTTTCACATGTTATTGGAATTATAGTGAATGAGTTTCCTACTCTGAAATAGCACCGGAACGCCCCCTTAAGTTGTAATTACAACTAGGAAACTGAGAGATAATTTTGGTACCTCCGTTTCCAAGTTGAGAGACAAACTTTCAACATGGTGGAAGAGAGTATGGTTTCTGCAGTAAATTATACACTGTAAAAATAATATCCGTATTTTAATGGTAAAAGACTGTAAAAATGCTACAGTAAAAACTTTAGTTAACAGGTAGTTACCTTAAAATATACGTTAAAACATTGTAATATATTTTAAAAAACATGTAATACCATTCTACAGTAAAATGTTGTAAAAAGATTTTTTTACATCTAAAAAAATCTAATTTTTTAGATGTAAAATGTATGATTTTCCCGTACAATAAATTGTAAAACTTTATATTATCTTTAACGAGAGAGTACATTTATTTTTACAGTAAATTATTGTTTAAATTACGGTAAAAACAATAATTGGGCGTTTCCAGAATTCCCTGCATGACCCATTACATTTAATTATATTTGAAGGGAATAGTTATGTTGTTTCTTATTTTTTACAAAGATCAGTTATGTACTTTGGGGTGTTCTGTGCTATATCTGATGTAGTTTAGTTAATGTTTATTGTATTATTTTAATTTCACATGTGTTACACTGATGGTGTTTAGTGTGTGTGTGATTTACACCGAGCACGGTCTCTACACATTTACTGGTCATTGCTCCTGGAAGAGCCTCTATTGATGAACTTCATGCCATCATGCCCTCTGTAATTACTATGGTGATTAATACATTATACAGTGCATTCAGAAAGTATTCGCAGCGCTTCACCTTTTCCACATTTTGTTATGTTACAGCATTATTCCAAAATGGATTAAATTCATTATTTTCCTCAAAATTCTACAAACAATACCCCATAATGACAATGTGAAAGAAGTTTCTTTTAAATATTTGCAAATTTATAATAAATAAATAAATAAATAAATCACTTGAACATAAGTATTCACAGCCTTTGCCATGACACTCAATATTGAGCTTAGGTGCATCCTGTTTCCACTGATCATCCTTGAGATGTTTCTACAACTTGATTGGAGTCCACCTGTGGTGAATTCATTTGATTGGACATGATTTGGAAAGGCACACACCTGTCTATATAAGGTCCCACAGTTAACAGTTCATGTCAAAGCACAAACCAAACCATGAGTCCAAGGAATTGTCTGTAGACCTCCGAAACAGGATTGTATCGAGGCACAGATCTGGGGAAGGGTACAGAAAAATGTCTGCAGCATTGAAGGTCACAATGAGCACAGTGGCCTCCATCATCCGTAAATGGAAGTTTGGAACCACCAGGACTCTTCCTAGAGCTGGCCGCCTGGCCAAACTGCGCGATCGGGGGAGAACGGCCTTAGTCAGGGAGGTGACCAAGAACTCGATGGTCACTCTGACAGAGCTCCAGCATTTCTCTGTGGAGACAGGAGAACCTTCCAGAAGAACACCCATCTCTGCAGCACTCCACCAATCAGGCCTGTATGGTACAGTGGCCAGACGGAAGCCACTCCTCAGTAAAAAGGCACATGACAGCCCACCTGGAGTTTGCCAAACGGCACCTGAAGGACTCTCAGACAATGAGAAACAAAATTCTCTGGTCTGATGAAACAAAGATTGAACTCTTTAGCCTGAATGACAAGCGTCATGTCTGGAGGAAACCAGGCACCGCTCATCACCTGGCCAATACCATCCCTACAGTGAAGCATGGTGGTGGCAGAATCATGCTCTGGGGATGTTTTTCAGTGGCAGGAACTGGGAGACTAGTCAGGATCGAGGGAAAGATGAATGCAGCAATGTACAGAGACATCCTTGATGAAAACCTGCTCCAGAGCACTCTGGACCTCAGACTGGGGTGAAGGTTCATCTTCCAAGATAACAAAGGAGTGGCTACGGGACAACTCTGTAAATGTCCTTGAGTGGCCCAGCCAGAACACAGACTTGAACCCGATTGAACATCTCTGGAGAGATCTGAAAATGGCTGTGCACCGACGCTCCCCATCCAACCTGATGGAGCTTGAGAGGTCCTGCAAAGAAGAATGGGAGAAACTGCCCAAAAATAGGTGCCAAGCTTGTAGTATCATACTCAAAAAGACTTGTGGCTGTAATTGGTGCTAAAGGTGCTTCAACAAAGTATTGAGCAAAGGCTGTGAATACTTATGTACATGTGATTGGTTTCGTTTTAAATTTTTTATAAATTTGCAAAGATTTCAAACAAACTTCTTTCATGTTGTCATTATGGGGTATTGTTTGTAGATGTTTGAGGAAAATAATGAATTTAATCAATTTTGGAATAATGCTGTAACATAACAAAATGTGGAAAAAGTGAAGCGCTGTGAATACTTTCCGGATGCACTGTATTTAAAAAGCAGATTTTTACAGTTTCATATATCATGTTCATTCATCTAATAATATCCATCCATCCATCCATCCATCGTCAACCGCTTATCCTGTGTACAGGGTCGCGGGGGGCTGGAGCCTATCCCAGCTAACATTGGGCGAAAGGCGGGGGACACCCTGGACAGGTCGCCAGTCCATCGCAGAATCTAATAATATAAATGATGGTAATGCACCGTAAAATATGCAGGCATCAAAATTACTGATTAGAATTTCTGGCAACCACAGCTGCCAGTTTTTTTACCGTAATTTAACAGGATTTGTTTTTTTTTGTTTTAGTGTAGGATTAATTTTAAAAAATGCCGTTTCAATCATTAACATCAATGTAACTTTTAAAAACTATACTCTGTAAGTAGAGATAACAGCATGTATTTACCAATGTATTTCTATGTACCAAAACACCACTGTTGTCAACAAGCTGACTAACATATATTATTGCTGTCAAAGTAAGTGCTCCCCAAGAAATATGAAAGAACCAGGCGTGGTCCATGTTTCTGACAACAAAGCACTGGAATGAGACATAAGAATGACTTCAGAAGTGGAAAGTGGAATAATTGGCTAGTTGCATAAGGCGCCATGTTTGATTTCTGGTTTAGAGAAAGTACGCATAGTTACTTTGATTTTGCTCAGCACCGCCACAGAGACTGCTGTAAATGGCATTATATGAGGTGTTTACAGAAAAGAGATGTAATACAATAAAAATTGTAGCATCGCAGTGAAGAGACATGAGGCCGATCTCATAAACAGTGTGTTTATTTAAGGCTACTGACGGTAACAGCCACATTGTATGCTGTAATTGTTTGAAGAAGCACATTTGAAACCGTGGTGAACCCCTTCTACCCAGTCTCCCATGCACTCACAGACAGGCAAAATACAGGTTCACTCGCTCGAAATTACAACCCAGACAAATGCATACCACAAAAAAATTCCTCTTCACAGTTAGAAAAAATAAATAAATCAACATTTCAGCACATTACAGTATGTTATGTAGTTACGTTTATGATTAAAATGGTACGAAAAAATAAACATCAGAAACAACAGTAGCTCAATTTACTTTCTGTGAATATTAATAAATAATGCTAGGCTTGGATACAGATTTAGAAAGATATATACAATTTGAAGTTGGATACACAGGTGCTGGTCATATAATTTGAATATCATCAAAAAGTTGATTTATTTCAAAAAGTGAAACTTGGATAATGTATACATTCATTCCACACAGACTGATATATTTCAAGTGTTCATTCCTTTTAATTAATGATTATAACTGACAACTAATGAAAAACCCCAAAATCAGTATCTCAGAAAATTAGAATATTGTGAAAAGGTTCAATATTGAAGACACCGGGTGCTCAATTATTATACTCAATAATTAACTCAAAACACCTGCAAAGGCCTTTAAATGGTCTCTCAGTCTAGTTCTGTAGGCTACACAATCATGGGGAAGACTGCTGACTTGACAGCTGTCCAAAAGACGACCATTGACACCTTGCACAAGGAGGGCAAGACACAAAAGGTCATTGCTAAAGAGGCTGGCTGTTCACAGAGCTCTGTGTCCAAGCACATTAATAGAGAGGCGAAGGGAAGGAAAAGATGTGGTAGAAAAAAAGTGTACAATCAATAGGGATAACCGCACTCTGGAGAGGATTGTGAGGGAGATTCACAAAGAGTGGACTGCAGCTGGAGTCAGTGCTTCAAGAACCACCACGCACAGACGTATGCAAGACATGAATTTCAGCTGTCCCATTCCTTGTGCCACTCTTGAACAAGACACAGCGTCAGAACACAAAAAGCACTGGACTGCTGCTGAGCGGTCCAAAGTTATGTTCTCTGATGAAAGTAAATTTTGCATTTCCTTTGGAAATCAAGGTCCCATAGTCTGGAGGAAGAGAGGAGAGGAATCCACGTTGCTTGAAGTCCAGTGTAATGTTTCCACAGTCAGTGATGGTTTGGGGTGCCATGTCATCTGCTGGTGTTGGTCCACTGTGTTTTCTGAGGTCCAAGGTCAACGCAGCCGTCTACCAGGAAGTTTTAGAGCACTTTATGTTTCCTGCTGCTGACCAACTTTATGGAGATGCAGATTTCATTTTCCAACAGGACTTGGCACCTGCACACAGTGCCAAAGCTACCAGTAACTGGTTTAAGGACCATGGTATCCCTGTTCTTAATTAGCCAGCAAACTCGCCTGACTTTAACCCTATAGAAAATCTATGGGGTATTGTGAAGAGGAAGATGCAATACGCCAGACCCAACAATCCAGAAGAGCTGAAGGCCACTATCAGAGCAACCTAGGCTCTCGTAACACCCGAGCAGTGCCACAGACTGATCGACTCCATGCCACGCCGCATTGCTGCAGTAATTCAGGCAAAAGGAGCCCCAACTAAGTATTGAGTGCTGTACATGCGTCATACTTTTCATGTTCATACTTTTCAGTTGGCCAACATTTCTAAAAATCCTTTTTTTGTATTGGTCTTAAGTAATATTCTAATTTTCGGAGATACTGAATTTGGGATTTTCATTAGTTGTCAGTTTTAATCATCACAATTAAATGAAATAAACATTTGAAATATATCAGTCTGTGTGGAATGAATGAATATAATATCCATGTTTCACTTTTTGAATGGAATTACTGAAATAAATCAACTTTTTGAATTATATGACCAGCACCTGCACGGTAAATAAGGTCATATAAATCCTCTGCTGGACATCAAACAACACATTTTTTAAAAGTTGCATTTTCTGTTATGCCTACTTTTGATTACACATGCACCATTTTTGGTAACACTTTACAATAAGTTTCAATTTGTAAACATTGCTTAATGCAATTGGTATAATTAACTAACAATGAGAACAATTTTACAGCATTAATCTAGGTTAATGTTTCATTTACATATACTATTGTTCTTTGTTCATTTAGGTTCATTCATAATACTATATATTGACTAATGTTAAAGGGATAGTTCACCCAAAAATTATTTGAATGATTTACTCACCCTCATACATCCCAGATGTCCATGAATTTCTTTCTTCTGCAGAACACAAATGAAGATTTTTTTTTGAAGAATATTTCAGCTCTGTAGGTCCATACAATACATTTGAATGGTGATCAGACATTTGAAGCTCCAAAAATCACATAAAAGTAATCCAAACAACTCCATAAGAAGCTATGTCTCCAGAAGTGATATGATAGGTGTGGGTGAGAAACCTTAAGTCCTTTTTGTTTTAACTCTAAATCTCCATTTTAAAATTTCACTTTCAGATGTTAGAGAGACTAAACACACCACATGTGACTTTCAAAGCCCTAACCTGATGGCAATTGTTTATCAGGGTGACGTTTGTAAAAGTACGTTTTCATGGCTCCTCTGTGATAAAACTCTATAACAAGTCTCCTTTGGCAGTCTCTTTCAATGACCACTCATATGACCGGATGTAAGCATGCACACACTCATCTTGTGCACCTAGCCAATTCTGATCCAATGAGAAGGCAGGATTTTTATCAGTTATTTATGAAATTTTGTGACTCTTGAAAAGACACAGAAAAGAGCCTTGCACTTTTAGATGAGCAAATCTGGCCTCGTCTCAGAGAGTGGCCATCAGGTGATTGCAATTGCTGTAAAGCATTCATTGCTCCAGCAGGGACTACATGTTCGAACATATCAACCCTTCCACTGTCAGACTACCTGAATCGCTAAACTGTAATCTTGCTGTTGTAGAAGCACACACGCTACATAACAGAACTAAGAAGAGGTGCACATATTACAAAATCTTTGGCCAAGAGCGAACAAACGTTTTCCCACAAAAATTAATGCGAGAAATTATCACAAGATTTTTTTATCCAGAAATAGAAGTTCACGATCGGCTCCAGTGGTGAGCACAGACCTTAGCATGGGTGGAAGGTCTTTTTTTATATATATATATCTCTCTAATCTCTGCACCCTCACTTCATCCTGTCATCTCTGTTGCTTCCACTCTGACATCATCATCCTCTTTATAGAATTGACATTTTTAATATACTTTCACTTAATTTCCTTTCATATTAATGTGATGTTATTTGAATATATTCTGGCATTAATATGTTGGACCTTTTAGCAGTAATGTGGAAGAACCATGGTACAATAATGGTACCAAGATAGAAATACCATGGTTCTAAATGGTTACCATGGTAGCCTTCATGTCCAAAAATGGTAATTCCATGGTACTTTTATTTTTTTAAAGTGATTAGTCTAATGGCTCATTTATTTAAACAAAAAGTAAACTGGTTTTGGCTGAATCAGTTCCTTCAGTTTATGACAGAATTTCACAAAACATTTATAGAATTTCTATCTACAGTGAAAGTGATATGAATGCTCCTGTTATTATTAATAAAACAATAAAGTGTGTAATGCCGGAAATGCGGTAGCAATCAAGAATGATAATTTGATTAACTTGATGAAAATGCTGTACATCAGGTGTAGGCAGTGCTGTCACGATACCAACATTTCAGTTGTTGGAACCAATACCAGTGAACTTTGACAATTCATAATACAAAACTAATTCCGACTTATTTGTTTAACGGGTAAACATTGTTTCAAGTTCTCAAGTAATTATTCAAGACAAGGAAACAGTCAGTAATAAAATAAGAACACAGAAACAAATTAAGAAAACCGTGCTTAAATTTTCTTTCAGCAGTATCAAGTATTCAAGTAAACGTTCTTACATTCTCATGGATTACAGGTCTTCACTGTATGATTATACAGTAATACATTCATATTTTATTTTGAAACTACTAAAGTTATCCAGCCAAGAGCAACGAATGGTTTTCTTGTTAATATTAATGACTTGGTGGCAGGTCTATAGGCTGCATTCACACTGGAGGTCCTAATGCACAGATCTGATATTTTGATCTGGGCTCAAACAAAAGGACTACCCAATGGTCTGGGGCCACGGTGCGAGAGATTTGGGCCAGTTGCTTGAACTGACATGCCAATGGCATCTGATACTAGACAAAGGCTATTATTATTATTAATGTGAAAGCTGTTCAGCTCAAAGATGACATTTAAAAAGATCTACTTTATATCATCCTCATTATACACCTTTTACACTTCTCATTTCATGTACAGGTATTTTCTCTGTGTATTGTGTCAGTGTTGGTCTTGTTAGGGTTCATGTTTATATCCATATTCTTGATTCATAAATCAGGCCTAATATCTATCTAATGTATTTTACACATCACAACCGATTTAGTAGCAAGGTCTCCTCTCTCAGGAATTCATATGTTTATTACATTCAGCCAACAATCAAAAGTTGGGCCAAAATTTGACAGCATGTCTAAACAGGTGTCTGAAAACCCATCCTCTGCTCCACTCAACTCTTTGCTGAAAAACACATGTAAATCGCAGGAAGACGCAGGTTCTATCATGTATTTATGAATTAATGTCTGTAAAGCACTTATATGGGTTACATAAGGCAAAAAGCTGCAATTTACAGCTATCTTGCAAACTATAAATGTGATAAATTTGTGTTGGGGCAAATGAAAATGATGGCAGGGCAAGTAGAAATCATTAGTGTTGAGCGATCAACCATTCGATCAGGATCAACGTAACAAGCGCCCCAGCTGTACATTGAGTAGACTTTTTATCTGACCTGTTACTCGTCAGAAGCAATGCCACTTCGATGACACCGGGAGCGAATTACCAACAGCATTGACCTTAAAAATCTGAAAATCAGAGAGAGCATAGCTTTACTCGCTCTGGACTATGTAATAGAGTCTGGCTCCTTATATTGTTGTTGTGTTTGTTAAGTCCATTGCCAAAGTACAACCATGAAAAGTTCTCTCCTTTTTCAGCATATGTGGGCATATAAATACGATTATAATAAGATCTTCATTTGAACAACGATGGGTGAAGGTTATATAATTTAACAAATTATGTCAATTTAACATCTTTTATTCAACAAAAATATCCATATATCAACTCCTACATTTAGCAGCTGGAATTTCCCCCTTCAACCAAAATAACTTCTTGTCCATCAGGGCAAATCAATTCTGTTTGTGGAGGGCCACATCCTGCAAAGCTTACTTCCAACCCTGCTCTTACACACCTGCCAATAATTTTCAAGTAGTCCTGAGGACATTGATTAGCTGGTTCAGATGTGTTTGATTAAGGTGGGGGCTTAATTCTGCAGGACAGTGGCTGTCCAAGAACGGAAACTAATAGCCCTGTTGCAAGTGTTTATTTTAAAGTTAAAGAACATCAGTTTTGAGAGATTTTTGCCTCTTCCTCCATGCAAAAATTCCTTTAACCTTTTTCCTATTCCTCTTTAAACACTCGCACCAAAACACAACACTCCCACAACCAAGCTGCACAGTTGGTTTGAGGGTCTTCTCACATGACATGTTTGGTGCTCACCACTAACTTTGACTACTGGGGTTGCACAACAAACCTCTTGCCTTTAATTCGGTTTAATTCTTGCCTTTACATGACGCAGAGGGTTCTTCCTTGCTGGCCTCCCACGTCCACCACATTTCTAATGGTTGACACTCCTGCACTTTTACATTGACTGTTGCCAGAACTCATTCTTTGAGTCTTCAAGCATTTTGCGACAGCCTGGCCTGGAGCTTCCATTTGTAGATGTATTTTCTTACAAATGGTTTACGTACATTTCCAGGCTTATAAGCATCAACAACTTTACATCTCAAGAGCTTTAGTCAGCACTTTTGATCATGGAATGATCATACTATGTACTTCCATGGCAATGGCCAAACCAGGTGTTGCCCTTATCTTAAGGATATTTAATTAATGTTTACCTGAATTAAAGCCATTTGATGTAGTAATAAATGGGATATACTTTCCCTACATTTAGAGAGGAATAGAGAATTCCTCTCTATCCTTCTCCGAGATTGAGGGCAGAGAATGATGCTGCATTGAAATGCCACACAACACACGCATACTCACAGCTAGCCATCCATTAGAGAGGGGTCATAAGTTTACTAAACCGGTTTACACACACACACACACACACACACACACACACACAACCATTCAAATTTTAGGTCACTTGCCTGAAATGTTTCTCATGATCTTAAAAGCCTTTAAGATCGTAAGCTTAAATGTTTGAAATTAATTTTATAGACAAAAATATGATTGTGCCAACATATTAATTTAATTGCAAAACTAAAATGTTATTGAAAAAAAGTTTTTGAAATAGATCACTTAGGACCAAATAATTAAAGCAACCACTATGTGCCCAACATAGATGGGAACTCCTTCAATACTGTGTAAAAAGCATCTCAGGGTGATACCTCAGGAAGTTGGTTGGGAAAATGCTGAGTACATGTCTGCAAAATCTAGGCAAAGTATAACACATTTTTGATTTATTTTGAATTTCTTTTTTAGTCACAACATAATTCCCATAGTTCCATTTCTATTATTCCATAGATTAATAGTGATGGCTATATTTTTTCTTCACATTTTAGAATAACAGTAAAGAATGAGTAAGTGACCCTAAACATTTGATTGGTAGCGTGTGTGTTTTATATATATATATATATAAAAACTCTAACAGACAACACTTTAATATTCACATAAATATCTGTAATGGTCTAACGAAAATATTAAGGCTGGAATGTCTGTTTAATTCTCCAAAGGTCCACTAGATGGTATCAGTACTCCACCAAAAACTTTCCTGTAGAAACTAGATTTAGTGGGTTGTTAATTGATTTCTTTTATAAAGTTTAAATTAATTCAATGCTCTTATTAAAACATCAGATCTACAGCAAACTACAGCTATAAAAATATGGTATTGTTATTTTTGTACTAGTCTCTGCAAAGATTTTCATAACTTAAAAGTATCTCAGTCTATAAATGTCCTGCATTGTTATTTTCTGTATTCCGCAAAAAAAAACTAAAAACATCTGGAATATATTGCAACTTTCAAGTGCAGAAAAGAGCTACAATAACTATTGTCCTCGTTTAAAAAGGAAATATTTAACCAAAAAAAAAAAAAAAAAAAAAAAAAAAGCTTTGAGCTTGCAAGTTCTCATGTTGCTTGATATAGATATGATTTTAAAATATTATGAGTGTGTTTCGTGATATTTTGCCATGGTGCATCTGTTATGCTCATAGTTGTTAATCACTCAGCAATGTGACAGCCAAATCAGAGGGTCTTCAAGACCAGATCATTTCGGAGTGCACTTTATTCTCACAGTCATACGATGTGATAATTGTATCTGTGCTTGTAGTCTAGACCAGCAATAGCTCGGAATGATGTCACACTCTCTAGAACTTGATATACATAAAAGGTTAGACATCATCTCCAATGTTGGTGACAATGAGAATAAACATTGTGCCAAACACTCACATTAGAGTTTATGTCCAGGGATTGTCCAGTCTGACAGAGTTTTATCTGTGTATTAGCTTTAATGTCATGTAGAACAGGATTACGGGTGTGTTCCATGTTGCTAAAGAAGATGGAGGGTATTTTTTTCATCCCAGATCCAATTCCGATCAACTGGCCTAAATGACTGCACTGGTGAATGAATCACATCCAGAAGTCACGTGAACTCACAACCGTGTCATGCTTTTATATGTAGATGAGGCAGTACTTGCATGTATGATGGTTAAGATTCAGTGTGGTGTAGTGTATTGGTGTAGTATAGTGGTTATATGGCTCAGGGCTGGTAACCGGAAGTTTGCTGGTTCAATCGTCAAGCTAACACCATTGTGCCCCTGGCAAAGGAAATCAACCCCAGCATCCTCCAGTCATAGTTACATCATGGCACCTTTCAATGTGACATAGTGCTCAAGTCAAATTCCATCTGCCCTGGTTTTTGCCCAAATGTGTAGGATACTCAATTTGCAATTTTCAGACACTCAGTTAGCAGGCTAACTATGGTCTGATCACACCAAATTTGTGCTTCAATGATCAGTTCTAGGTTTAATGCAAAGCTAACACAGTACATGACAGTGAGAAGACTACAGTGACAAATCACTACAGTTAATCATTGTGTTGATGGACTAACGCTTTAGGAATTCTGTGATAGGAAAACCTAAAGATGGAAGGGAATATAAATGAGGTTACATACAGAATGATAATGATGGAGAAGGTGCTGTGGTTCATTAAATCACTGGGTCTTTTCACAATGGAGCAGTCAAAGACCACCGTATAAAGTCAAGTTAATTTTATTTGTATAGCGCCTTTCACACCACACATCGTTTCAAAGCAGCTTTACAGAAGATTAGGCATTAACCGACGATAAAACTATAATATCTACAACTACACAGCTGAGGACTGCTCCAAACAACTGGACAGTTCAGTTTTGCTGAGTAGTAGGAACATTACCTCAGTTCCCATTTAAAGACAACACAGTGCCAGGAAAATTACTTTTTGTAGGTAGTGTATCTTTATAGTAAGCTCACCATATAGCTATTAAACTGAATGTGGTTTTATTGCACAAAGTATTTGATTTGTAATGCTAATTTGTAACTTCTAAACTATTTTAAAAGTTGACTGGACTATTAAATGTATTAGTTTAAATGACTTAAAATTGATAAGGTTAACTTTTATGCCGTTCAGTTTGATTACCTTACAATTGTAAAACAGAGAATATACAATGTAATATTTGGTCTTGAAGGTAGAACTTGCATCTTATGACCAATGCATTGGATCAAAAGCTTGTAGGAACCCTGTAAAAGGCCAAAGTATACCTTGGTTGCCCATGTTGCCTATGGCTCTGCGCACAGTACGAGTGACGCAAATCATCAGCACAGACGGTCCGTGTTCGGCCTTGATTTTCTCGACATGCGGACAGTACTCATCTGTGCGCATCTTCTGCACATGTGCCTGCCATTGGCTGTATGACAAAGGTATCACAAAACAGAGCTTGTGTTCACTTGCGGTCAAAAGAATATACTTTGAAAGGCAATGCGGTCAACCAGGTGTGATCCGATTAGGAACGCAGGAAAACTACGTATATTCAAGCCTTTAGGCTAAGCACTATGATCTTGTTGCATCTGCTACATAGCATGCCAACTGGAGCAGCGATCTGTCGAGGCAATACCCATAATCACTTGCGCTTGATTTTATTTGTGTGTTTGGTCAAAGCATGGCAACATCTAAGGCCATGTAACTAATTGTTGTTTAGAATTAATAGATGCTTTTTGCTTTAGTGTTTTTAATGATGTCTTGCTGGAAAAAGTTGTAATTTTGTTTCAAGTCACCATCAGGGTGATTAGTACTCACTTTAGTGAAGTTTCTTCTGTTTTTAAGTTGACTTAACTCTTTGAATGTTTTAGTGCTACACTGCTTTTTAAGCAAGTCTAACTTATTAGTATTCTGGTGAGGCTGACAAATGACCATTAGTGGAAAAATTGTTCTAAAAACTATATTTTCTAAACCAGGAAAACATATTTATGCTCAGATTAAGTAAAACATCTAAGCTTATTCAACTTGGGTATATGTGT